>NW_019392721.1:1173240-1240740 GCF_000648675.2 Cimex lectularius
CTTCATCAGGGCGTTAAGGCAATTACAACGTTTATAATTATAGTTAAATTATGTCCAGTTGTTTACTGGACCAAGCAATACATAGATAATAGATTGTCACAGCACAGATATGATTGTTCTGACAATGTAGGCCAGGAACAGCTTTGTCAAGGCATCATCTTGAAACCAATCATCATGAAATACCTTTCGATCTGGATTTTTTTTCTGGGGCATTATTTGTACATTTTTAGCCCTACCACACGAGGTGAAGAGGCTCTGAAAGTATCTCATTCACTAAGATTCCATCCTAGCCTAGACTATATGCAGGTTTCAGAGTAATCGATATTCTTCTGAAGACCCACCCTCGTTCACGCTAATAAATACATCCATACATTATGTACAATTAAAATTACAATTAATCTAAAATATTAACCTAGGTTGGTGGGTTTATAGGGTACTTGATATTCCACCACCCATGCGTACTCTACTATCGCACTAATAAATACATTCACTCAAACAGTAACCAATCATTCTGTATTTACAAATAAAATAAATTAATATTGTGCGCATTTAATATTGTAACAATGCCTCCGCCCATTCACTCTAAAAGATATTATTTTTTATAACCACAATTAAATTGGAGCGCGAGTGCATGAGAGTTCGCTTGATGCGCGGCGGCTCCAGAGACGAGGAACGCGTAGCTTATCTTTTTCGTGGTTTGCGCTCTCGTTATTTTTCCCCGGGGACGACAAGTGGACGTTTTCTGGATTCAGCAGCCTTTTTTCGGAGAGAAGAGATCTTTCTGGACGTCGGACTGCACAACCGGCTTCATACGAGTTCGACAACTATTTGCCTTGGACTTTCAACGAGCTGCAGGGTAATCATTTGTCTAGAGAACATTTTATTTTCATTTGTTCACTTTTATTAATTGATTTTCTTTATTATTGCCGGCACAATGTTTTTTTGTTTTCTTAATTTTTTTATAAAAAGGACTTAATCAGTATTGTTCATTTTTATAAGCCTAATACTAACCTTAATCGGTGGGTCTGTGGAGTACTCGATTTTCCTGCACAACCCAGCCATAGCCACGCACTTTCGCGCTAATAAATACATTCATTCTACCCAAAACACACAAAGAGATATCTATCCTAGTGTGATGGGCCTGTGGTGTACTCGATATTCCGACCACTACCCAAACACCAGTGCTGGGCAAAAATCAAGTCAAAAGTCATGTCTAGTGATTAATTATTGATCACTCAGAACGTTAGTCATGATTGGTAGTAAGTGACTAATTTAGTCATTAGTCGCCATATGTGATTGATGGATAAATTAGTCATGACTAGTAATTAAATGCGAGGCATGACTAATTTAGTCACAATATAGTTAGTCATGACTAAATTTCGATAAATCATGTCCAAAAAATGAAAAATACACTTCGTCACTTTTAAAAAATTTTCTAACAGAAATTTATTTCATCAAAACGAAAATCCTTCAACACCTTATTTAACAAAAATCAATTTTCCGATTATAAGTAAATTTCCGTCGTTATGAAAAGCCAAAAAATAATTATAATGATAATAATAAAATAAAAAAATTCTAGAACAAGCTACGCTTTGAAAATTAAATATGTTTACATAACCGATCAATGGAAAAAATATTTCCTGGAATGAAAATTATTTACACTTACAAGGAGAGATTTCTACATTATTTGGAAAATATACCATCTAGGGGTCTTGATTGTAATAAAATAGACATGAAAAATAATTATGTAACATTGGTATTCGTTTATGATGTTTATGACACTTTTTGAAGGTTGGCCTTGAGCATGACTCTCACTCAAAATTTTTATCCGGAGTCGGTTGGATTTTGGTAAGTTGGTCATAGTAGCCAGAGTAGGACAAAATCAAACTAATTCAGTCATGATTAAGAACTTGGATTGAAGTTTAACATGATTGAATTAATCATGAGTAAATTAATCATTATATGATTTAGTCATACCTCATGATTGAATTAATTATGATTAAATCATATAATGATTAATTTACTCATGACTAATTCAATCATGATTAAACTTCAATCAAAATTCTGAATCATGATTGGATTAGTTAGATTTTGCCCAACTCTCCCAAACACTAAGACATTCTTGCCAATAAATACACTCACTTCAGGAAAGGAAAACGAAACCACATTTGGAGAAGCATTAAAGGCGACCATATGTATTTATTTGCTTCAGATATTCGATTACTTTCTTGCTGTTGTCATTGGATGTTGTTGACAGGGAAAAAATCTTGGGCAGAAGATTAATTAAAGAAATACTATATATTAAATCAGATAATGATTAAGAAGTGATAATTTTAATGCCATCTATAGTTGCCTAATTTAGTCCCTTTTCACTATAATGTGTCATTTTGTGTCTATAGCTATAATTAGTTACTTTCCATTTGGTTATTCATATAATAAAGATAGAATCACGTTTTGATGTTTCAATGATCTTTAAGAAGAGGTTTTCAATAAAAGTTTGTTATTTATGTATATAAATATTTTTTTAAAGTATAATTTTCTTTGGATTAGTTGATTGTTAGTTTTAGTTATTATTTATGTATGTGTTATATTTATAAAATATATATGTATATACATATTATTTATATATACGTTTATATGGTTGTTAAGTTTTTTCATTATAATATTTTACCAACAATATATTTAGTAGTCTATTGACCGAATTTCTTCTTTCAATTAATTAATTTTTTTACGTAAGGTTTTGGCTGAAATGAAAAAGTTAGTGCCACAAGCAAGATTCGAACCCAAGACCCTGCTGTTTTACCGCTTGGGCTATAGTGACTTCGATCCACTCGGACACCAAATAGTAGAGGAGCGGTGTATATAGACGAAGGTCGTGGGTTCGAAGACCGCTCGTCACACTAACGTTTTCATTTCAGCCAAAATCGTACATAATAGAATAATTAATTGAAATAATTAATGTAGTCAATTATAATGATGAGCTAGATTATCGACCTGCTGGAAACATGAAGTTTTTCGGAGGATCTACGGAAGAGGTCAACACAGAGAAAAACTCCATTTCGGTTTTCGCCGAGCTTTTGACAGTTTTTATACTGTCATCTTCAAGGCCTGTTTTATTATCATATAAAAAAAATTAAAAACATGAAAAACAAATTGCACAAAAAGTGAAATATCTTACTTAAACATTAATGGGGAAATAAAAAGACTTGGTATTTTGGGCACAGAAGTACAATAAGTTTTTTTGGGTCTCAACATCTAAACATTATTTAAATTGAATAAATTAAAAATTAAAAAGTACAAGTAAAAGTACAATAAAAATTAAAAATTAAAAAACGTGGTCGAGAAAAGGTTACCTCATAAAAGTCTAAAACACTAGTAAAATCTTCCTTTCTTTGTTTTCAGGTACATGCGATCACAGTGCGTTTCATATATACGTGTATATATATACATATATATATGAGTTTTTTTGGGGCTCAACATCTGAACATTATTTAAATTGAATAAATTAATAATTAAAAATTACAACTAATAGTACAATAAAAATTAAAAATTAAAAAACGTGGTCGAGAAAAGGTTACTTCATAAAAGTCTATACATATAAAAAGTATATATATACAATTAACTTATCTTCCATTTAAATTACTTAACTAATTAAATTACTACTAATTAAATAAGATCACATATCAAAACCAAAAACAAACTCTATTCGACGAGAAAAACAAAGGCTAAGGGTTAAACTCGTTTTTTCTCCTCTGGTTAACAGTTTCCGCCACTAGGGCGACGTTCTCATTTCCCTCCTTTGTTTTGAATTCTTGTATTCGTTTATGAGGCCTGCATAGACTGAAATGGATCCCAACCTATCGGTTTGTAGATTACAAGTATTTGGGGTGACACTGATATTCACTTTTTCGGTCAGTAATCTCCTTTCCAAGTTCGACTCCCCGGACAAGATTTTCGGGGAGTCTAACTTGAAAAAGTGATTGCTGTTTAACGCATAGGTAGCATATAAAAACTGTCGCAAGCTCGGCGAAAACCGAAAAGAAGTTTTTCTCTGTGTTAACCTCTTCCGTAGATCCTCCGAAAAAACTTCGTGGTCAATTATGACTGCTAAACATAAATTGATTAAAATAATAAGTAAAGAAAAAATCACATCATTTACAGCTAGTTTGGCCATTTCATATCGCTGAGAATTAAAGCCTAATTTCACGACATTTGAAAAATGTCAAAAAGGAGGGAAAATTCGAAAGGTCGTAGGTTGAGATCGAGCTCAAGGGTAGAGCAGCGTCGTATTTAGCCGAAGGTCGTGGGTTCGAATCCCGCTCTTGTCATTAATTTTTAGTTGCAGCCAAAAACATACACAAAAATAATCAATAAAATTTTAAGTCTAATATCGTGACGAGTAAGTTATCTAATTTTTTTCTAATAATTACTGTGTTCCTATTATTAATAATAAACATTGTAATTGCCTGTGGAGCCCTGATGAAGACCTCAATAAAGGTTGAAATTTTGGCGTAAGTTACAAAATCTGCTTCTTTTTTTGATGACCGCATCCTTGATCTTCAACTTATTAATGATATCCTGATCGATTCATCCTTCCATCAATAACACTGATATAAGATAATTGTAGTAATGTATCGAGTGATAGTATTTGTAATAATTTCGTGGAAAATGGTACAAAATTTTTAATTTTTAATCACGCGCTAATGATTGAATTTTTAGAATTTAATATTAAATGTTATGTCAATAATAAAAAAACTACCTTATGGTTATCTAAGGTTTGATATTGAACGTATGTGTGCGTTTTATTTTATGGTTACGTATAAACTGCCTTTGGGAAACCAATAAAATATTTTATTTGTCGATCTAGTAAATAAGTATGTGAATCTCGAAGGAAGAGGGCAGTTTAGATAAGGAGAAAAAGGACAGTTATTGGGCTGGAGGCTCGAACAGATATGAATCTCCGCTTCCTGGTCGTATTATTAAAAAAAATATATATAACTCTGCGCTGTAAAACACGAAACAATCCCTTTAGATAAGTCGAAAAAGAATTAGATCAATTTAAGTGTTAGGAGGAGCAAAATGTTTAAAGGAATATTTACCCAGGATTTTATTTTTACGGATTGTTTAAATATTTCACAGAGAATCTTACCGTTTCTTTATTTCTTTGAGATTTCAAAAGGACGCCTTCCAGCCAGAAGAACTGGCCGTATGGATCGTCACCTGCGTACATCCCCATGTAGAGGTTCGTGTTCAAAGCCACTATCCTCAATTTTTGCTCTTTCTGTTCAATTGTGTAATAGCCACCTGAAACAATAAAAATAAGAAATAAATCATTGATATTATATGAAAAAGTTATTTAATTTTCAAGCCTATGTTTATTACAAAACGGCGAACCAATTGTGCCAAGGCATATTTTTTTCTTCCTCGAAAAAAATATCTATTCATTATTTATCGAATTGCTCATATATAATTTTTCTTGAAAGTACAGTATGACACATACACAGGTCTATTAATTTACCACGACCTCATTAAAAGTCGATAATAAAAAATAACAAATGTTAAAAGTAAAAACCAAGGTAATTGTAGGTTTGAATAGGGAGATGGTCAAAGGTGATTATACTTGACATAAATTAGAATAGGCGGACGCAGAAATGTGATTAACAATGTTCGTGATCAACATGAGTTTATCCGCAAACGAACGAACCAACCCTGCAATGCTAAGTTATCGAACCTTAATACATTTCGGACGTTATGCATTCTACAAAGTGTATATTCGTTGAAATAAATTGTTTTTTTATGATTTTTCTAATTTTTTAATAATTAGTTCAATTACTATATAATATATTCCAATATAGTATTTTTTGCGGTCTAAATTTCGGCTTACTTAACAGAACCTGGGCCAGAGAAAAAAATATATTCCTAAACCATTTAGAATCCACCTTTATTACTCATACAGATAAAAATCATACATCTTCACGGGCAAAAAAAAAAAAATCAACCCTTCGGTATACCACTTCTTCCTCTAACCTTTCCATCTTTTTTGGTTAAATACCACATAACCTAATCCCCCCCAAAAAAATTGCCTGGACAGGACCTAATTATTTCCACTATACTTCCAGAACCCTGTGAAAGAATTTTGAACTACAATATACTATGTCATTCTGAGTACAATTTTCTTTCTCTTGTAGTATTTAGTTGTCTTTCTCATTTCAAAAATGCATCACCTTCAGCAGACCCGTGAATCTTACTTCTTTGATGTCAAAAATCCTTGAAAGTCTACACGATCCAGAAAGAATTTAAAGTTGTTGATTCCATTTCCTCGGCTCTGGAGTGGCTCAGTTGTTCGATAATCTGGCAATCATTCCTACTTTATATAAATGAACGATTCCTACGAAGTTTTTATTTCCTAAATTTTGAATCTTGTATAGAGTACAACAACCAACTGCTGCTCCAGAGTGAAGTGTATTCTGCGGCAACTGGATTTTTGATTTTACTCTCAAGGAAGTCGACGTCCCAAAAGGGTGCGTTCTTATTTCATTCTTTTATAAGAATTTATCTGCTAACTTTTCTTTCAATATCTTCATAGCCATCTACGCGGATCAAACCCCAATTTGATATATCTTACGCAAGCTTTTTCTATAACTTTCAACATCGAAAAGCACTTTGAGTTTATTCAAAACAGTGGCAAACCTGGGGTACAAGACTGAATGAAGAAAATTCGTACCTTAACAAGAAGGAAATACCGACTTTCATTAAGTCAGATACTTAGGACTAGAGGCAAACTGCAGACCAAAGACAAGTCCCGATAAATAACATACTAACAAAAGGCTTGGGCAACTACAAATAGTCGTAGGACGAAATCGATTTTGATCACTTAAATTCAAATAAAATTTTACAGATGTTTTCGTGGTCTGATTGACCAAATATCTTATTTCAATTAATTATACATTATGTAAGGTATTGATTCATAGAAAAAAGTCATTGTCATGAGTGGGATTCGACCCCACGACCTTCGGCTAGATACGCAGCTGCTCTACCACTTGAACTATCGTGACTTCGATCCACTCGGACACTAAAAAAATCGAAAAATGTCAAACAAGGAAGGGAAATACGAAATGTGGGTTGAGATGGAAGTGGATCGAATTCACGATAGCTCAAGTGGTAGAGCAGCGGCGTATCTAGCCGAAGGTGAATCCCGCTCGTGACACTGACATTTTTATCTCAACCAATACCTTACATAAACATTAATTAATTGAAATTTTACAAAACATTTTTGACACCAATTTAGACATACAAAGTAGAATTGTTTAGATCCGCCAAGCCATCAAATATCCAAATTCAATATTTCTAATCAAAATTCCTCAGAAACCTTAGTCTTGAATCTCACTATCCACTACGATTTTGTCATTCCTTTGTCAACCAACCGTTCCGATCCTGCTTCTAAAAGTTCCACACCAAGCTTTCCATCCATCTTCTCGCCTGCCCAATTCCACTTTCCTAACGCGAGAAAATTAAAGAAACTTTTTTCTTCTCCAAGTAACTCCGAAAAATGGGAGTTTATTTCATATCGCAAATGATATGAATAAAGGCCACTTTTTCCTTTAAATCCTTGTTTTAATTAATGAAAACCGAACCGTATCAAATAGTGAGGATTGGTTATTATTTGGTGCCATATCGGTGTTGTCTGGCGCAAACAAATACAGCAGTTTTCATGTAATTAAAATTAAAATAAAAAGATTTAAAGAAACCATAAACGACACGTCTTTGTAATCTCCTGGCTCCGTAATCGCTCATTTTGAGTATATGAACAGGTAGGTTTCTCTTAACCAGGAAAAACCTCTCCTAAAACATATGTTCTTTTTATTTCTTATANATATATATACTGGGTTTTTAAAGAGTTTAGATGGCCCAGTTGAATTTCTCTTGAACCAATGACGCTATCAAAAGTTTAAAAGCCCTGTTCAACTTCAAAATTTCAAATTTTTTCTCCTAACATTTCTCTTAACCAGGAAAAAACCTCTCCTAAAACATATGTTCTTTTTATTTCTTATATATATACTGGGTTTTTAAAGAGTTTAGATGGCCCAGTTGAATTTCTCTTGAACCAATGACGCTATCAAAAGTTTAAAAGCCCCGTTCATCTTCAAAATTTCAAATACGACCATGACACATTTTAAGGATTTTTCACGCTGAAAACAAAGGTACAATTTTCTCTTAAATTAGTCAAAAATTGACGAAGTTATCCAAAAAGTTTGTAGAAAAAAGCAGTCATTTGGTATGCTATTTATTAATCATATTTCATTTTCGAACAGTCTGACTTGGGTAAGGATGCAAAGATTAGCTCTTTTTAACCACTCTTTACCGGTGCTCAGATTAACGGTCAGAGGAGATGGACTGACCAGCATTTCCTATCCTTCACCGCTGTTCTTCAACTAAGGTTGCTGAGTTAAGATTGGCGTAGATACTGTTTTTTAAATAACCCCTCAAAAAATAGTCAAGTGGACCTAAAACAGAAGCTGGAGGAGGCTAACAGATCAGGCACTGATGTCCTATCCACCTATCATGGAAATGACGATTCAAATAACATCCACCTCCAAAGAATTGTGTGCTGGACATCCATCAAGCTGGAGGATCATTCTTTTTCGTTTTGTTGTTGCAGAAGAACATCATCCAATAGTGTTGTAAAACCTCCCTCAGATTCAACGAGCAACATTTAAATTATTTTCGTACAAATAAGGCCCAATTAATTCATTTCCGAGAAGTCCAAACCAAGCGTGGATACAGTGAACCACATGATGACAACAGTGCGAAATTCTCAGATTTTTCTCTGGCCACGTTCGAAAATTCCAACTGTTTTGTATCCCATTAGAGGTGAACTTGGATGCATCAGTCCATAGGATGCTTATAAAGAAAGTTTTCTGCAACTTCCCAAATAGACGTTTGTGCAAGGAACGTTAGACGTCTACATCCCGAAGTCCCAGGATAAGATAAGAGCGTTACGACTTAAAATTTCCATATCTAATTTTCTTTTTTGAAAAACCTAAAACTCTTCCAAAATTTCGGCGAGAGGAATTCCGATTTTCGCGAACATACAGTAAAATATTCAGCTCCTCGTCGAAATTAAGCTGCCGGTTTCTTTTTGCCATAACTTTACCATTTCTTGACCGATTTATAATCCAATTGCACCATTGATTCTGAGTAAAAAAATCAATCCTTTAAAATTATGTTTCATGATGTATTCAGTCGTATTGAAATTTTGATTTTGAACTGGGCGTCACCTGTATAATTTTTCAACGAAAAAAGAAAAAAAAATTTTTTTTTTTTTTAAATTTGTCGTACATTACAACTACCTTAAAGTAGGTAGTAAGTGAGAAAAGTAATTAAAACAAAACAAAATTAAAACCAACAGTGGAAAAAACACCAATTGGTATTACTCCAATGTTACAATAATATTGTTTGTTCAATTGTTACGTGTGTCATTATAACCATCACTTCCTAGGAGATCTCGCGGCCATTGTCTCTTCAGTCGGCGGGGGGATTCGTCGGGATGCGAGGTTTCTGATGTGTTGGTTTACGTTAGTTGGGAGGTTTTTATGAAATTTACGGTAACGGAAACGTATTTCGTCTTGTACGAAAGGAATATGTAAATCTGTATGTGTAGTTTGGTTCGATACATAAAATGGAGCATCTAGTATTTTTCGTAGTATTATAGACTGGGCAGTTTGAATGCGGTGGATATTGGAATGTTTGGCTGAACCCCACACTTCCAGTCCTTAAGTCCAAATCGGCTTAACTATGATGTTGTAAAGCAGCCTTTTATTTTTGAGAGGTAAATTAGAGCGTTTGTCAAGAAGTCGTGCAAGAATTCTAAATCGTGTCATAACCTCCTGACGTTTCAGTCTTGTGTGAGGATTCCACGTCAGGCGTTTGTCGATGTACAATCCGAGGAACCGCACCTTGTCCGCAGTTGGGAGGGGAGTATTGTTTAAGAAAACAGGAGGGGAGATCTTTTTACGAAGAGTGAAGGTAATGTGGGTGGATTTTTCTGCGTTAAATTTTATCCTTTTCTTTTTACACCAAGACTCTAGTAGTATGATGTGTTGTTGGAGGTTTTGAGTGGAAATGACAAGGTCGGAGTTGCTACAGAGAATTGCCGTATCGTCTGCAAATGTGAATGTGGTGGTTTCGGGATGAGATGGCATGTCAGATGTGAAAACCTGGTAGTGTAGAGGCCAGAACGCTACCCTGAGGAACACCAGCATGGATAGGAAAATATGAAGAGAGGGAATGGCCTTCGATGACTTGGAAGAATCGGTCAGTGAGGTAACTGTGCAGTACGAGATAGTAGGTGGATGGAAGGATGTCCTTGAGCATGAACAGCAGGCCCGGGTGCCAAACTCGATCAAAAGCTTGGCTTACGTCAAGAAAGGCTCCGGAACAGTACTGTCCCATCTCAAGGGAGGATGAAATAATGTCTACCACGCGGTGACACTGCTAGACAGTTGAGTGGCGGTTACGAAAACCAAATTGATGGTCTGGGATAATGTTTTGAGAATTTAGAATCATAAGAATTCTTTTCAGTAGGAGTTTTTCTAAAATTTTACCCAACGTAGGTAGTAGACTTATTGGCCTGTATGAAGTAGTACAATGTGTTGGCTTTTTTGGCTTAGGGAACATTCAAAAAAACGAGTGTTTCCAAGCTATAGGGAAGTAGGTTGTACGAAGAACAGAATTACATAGGTATGTAGGGGTGTTGATGTGAGAGATGTGGTACCACTCTTTCGTCGACGGTCGCGGGTTCGATCCCTGCCTTATCCACTAGTGTTTTTAACATAGGTGGTCAGTACGTCCTTACAAAGCAACACTTGAGTTTAATAAAAAAATATTAAAGATAATATATATAATATTTAAAACATTTAAGGCGTGAGAATTGTTTTTGTTATAATCCGAGATATTTTCAATATCACTACATTGAAACATAGAAAGATTTGTCCGCTTGCATTTTTATTAGGGTCACCAAACGTACAACAGATCAAGGTAAGTAATTACAAATAAAAAGATTATAGCCGGTGAGTTTTGTAAACAGAGAGATAACGATTTTTGCGTTTATACGGCCGACTCTTAATTGCCGTGTACAATGCGATCTCACATCAAGCTTTTTAAAGAAAAACCACACTTTCAACGCCCAGTCACGAACACGCAACGGACAATTTTATTGAGCTCATTTTTTAAATAATTCAACGTCATCTTGAACATTATTATTTTGCCGTAACTGTTTATAGCATCGTCGAACATTTGACAATAGTGTGTATTGCTGATTTTACTCGTGGACAATCTTTCTTTTTCTAATTTATTTAAATCAAAATTAAATCATATCATATCACCATAAACAACGTAAACCCACCGTCTAAGATCGTAAAAATGTATTTTTTTCCAAGCTAGACAAGAGGTGCTTTTTTTTAAACCTTTGGTGAAAACACCAGACAGGGTGATTTTATTGCAGTCGTAGAGTAAAACAACGGTTTATAAAGCAAAGCGGGTAAAGTTTCATTTGTAAAGAAAATAACTTTTATCTTGCTTTTACCAAGAAAACAAAGGTCATGTTGTCAAGGTTCATGTTCTGTTATCAAAAACTAAGACTGAAAATAAAATATTCGTTTATATTCCTAACAGTACAGTAAAATTTTTGAAAACAGAAGTCTGGTGTAACGTAGGTTTTATAAAAACATAGAAATTTCCTGCGTTAAAAACATTAAGAAATTAACATTAAAATTACACCAAAATAATACGTACAGACACTTTACAAAACTTCTACAAACATCACAAAGATGGATGCAATTTCCACTTTGACCAATTTAAAAACGAACACACCATAAAACTTAATCAACAAATAAACACCTGATAACGCGAACAATTGGTGCCTAAACCTAATAAAAATTAACATTCATCTCGAAATACAAAACTTCCTATCACTTTCCCAAACATTCCATTCCTTACAACAAAACAAATTCCCAACAGCTCAAATAATTACTGATGTAGATTATGCAATCCAACACTCTTAATACGACAAACAAGAATTACATGGGAAAAAAAACACTTTGAGCCCTGAAGATGATCTCAATAAAGATCGAAACGTTGGCACGATAAAGAAAATGTTTTTCTAAAACCTACGTCACACCAGACCGCATCTCACGATCTCCAAATAATAATTGACTAACGATCACTAAACACCACACACTTTTTTTTAAAACCAACAATCAATTTTGAATAGTAAATTTAAAAAAATATATTTAACGATGGCGGACGTTCCTAAATTTTATCGTAATTGCTTTGAATGTTAATAGTTGCATTCAAGTAAGCGAGAAATTATTAATATCGTCAATGAGTTTGCATATCTTGCTTAGCTTCACTAAAGCTCTCCGTGGCCATTTCATTCGTCGCGCAGAATCGAATACTGATTACACGACATTTGAAAAATGGCAAAAAGGAGGGAAAATTTGAAAGGTTGTAGGTTGAGAGGGTGAGATGGTGTCCGAGTGGATCGAAGTCACGATAGCTCAAGTGGTTAAAACAGCGGCGTATTTAGCCGACGGTCATGGGTTCGAATCCCACTCGTGACACTAATTTTTCATTTCAGCCAAAAACTTACCCAAAAGATTAAATATAATTTTACGTCTAATATGGTGACGAGTAAGTTAGCTAATTTTTTCCTAAGTTGGTGTTACGAGCGAGATTCGAACCCACGACCTTCGGGTAAATACACCGCAGCTCTAACCACTCTAATGTGACTTTGATCCACTCGGACATTTCCCAGCTCAATCCCATCTTTCGAATTTTCCCGATCAATAATTTATGTCCAAAATCCGACATCCCACTGTATCTCTAATCACATTTCGTTTATTTTTGGTACATTTTGGGTTAAAACGCCATTCATTCACTTATGAGTGTGTTTTATCAACAAACCAACTATAAATTTCTCTAAGTGGCAAAGTCTGTTTAATATTTAGTCAGTGGTTTTGTAAACAACAATTTGGCGCAATGCGGAAAATCCTGACATATTGCTTAATAATAAAACAAATCATTGCACCATGTGGTTAGTTAACATGAGAGAGGTTGCCTTATAATTGATGCTCGATCTGGGGTAAATATTACTCTTGGGGAAGAACGTAGACGGAGCCACCTGAAACCTGATCTTGTGTTACGCTAAACTTGATTCACTTAGTGACTTCATGCTCCCTTAATTGACAGTTCCGTTGTCATGTTAGACGGGAACAATTAACAATTAAATTTGATTATAATTCAATCAAAAGCGTTAACTACAAAAGTGTTTTGTTGCAACTTTTTCAATTTGCGGAGTAAGATCGAGCCACCTCCACCACCTAATTTATCATACTTAAATTTGATTTAAAATTTAATTATTATAAAAGTTATTCAGACTGCATATTTTTTGAAAAACTGATAACAGATGGATTACAGATGAAGTCTAATATTTTTTAAGTTAAGAATTTAAAACTAAACCAAAAATTTCTTTGGAGGTTTTTGAAAGCAGATGTAAAAAGCAATGTAAAAATATTATTTTTTTTAAAACTAAGATTCACTGCTTTGAGGAAAACTTAGCCCAAAATTTATATATTTTTCATAATAAAAAATAGAAAAATAAACAATACAAAGGAAAATTAATGAAAATTTTTCTCTTATTATATAATTTATTATTTCAATAAAGTTTGAAATTTGAAAAAAAGGTGTTAAACATTCATTTACTAAAAAAACATAAATAAATACAACCTAAAAATCAGAAATAAATGAAAGGTAAAACGTTAGAAAAACGTTTTTAAAGGGAAAAGAACACAAGAATCAAATATAAAATGCAATGTTAAAATAATAAATTTTAACAGAGTCGTAATCCGTGAATAACGGTTTTCAATTAATTAATATTTATGTAAGGTATTTGTTCAGATAAAAAAGTCAGTGTCACGAGTAGGATTCGAACCCACGATCGTTGGCTAGATACGCTGCTGCTATACCACTTGAACTATCGTGACCTCGATCCACTTGGTCACTAACTTCCCATCTCAACCCTACCTTTTGAATTTGGAACAACCCCACCACGAAAACTGGCAAAAAGGAGGGAAAATTCGAAAGGTGGGGTTGAGATGGAGGTTAGTGTCCGAGTGGATCGAAGTCACGATAGCTCAAGTAGTGAGAGGTGCGTTGTATTGAGCCGAAGGTCGTGGGTTCGAATCCCTCTCGTGACGCTAACTTTTTAAAAAGGATTGAACCACTCACTCACCCCATCATTCATCATTTCTACTAACTTTTTCATTTCAACCAATACCTTACGTAAAAAGAGTAATTAATTGAAAAAACTTATATGCTCAATCGCACCACAAAATATAATGAATTGTTATTATTTTAAATCTGTACCAGTATAAAAACTAAGAAAATTACAATTAATTATATTGTTAGGAAAGTCTACTCAATTTTAAAAATAAACGGCATCTTCAAAGTATACAATTTTTCCATTTATTTCATACTATATTAAATGTTTCGTGTACTGATTTCAAATTCTGTCAGTATTTACGAATATAAAGAGAAGACAGATCTCACTAATAACCAAATTGGCATCCACATGTACTGAGCCTAACTACTGGCAATAATCTGGTCGTAATCAGTTTTTATGGTATAGGAAGAAAGACCAAAAGGCATGTTATTTTCTTTGTTCAATAAACGTTTTGTCTTCTTGTTTTCTTCTTCTTATTATTTTAAATATGTACGAATATGAAAACCAAGAAAATGAAATTAAATATAATGTTAGGAAAGTATACTAATTTTTAAAAATAAACGGCATTTTCAAAATATAACATTTTTCGACTTATTTCATACTTTAATGACTGCTTCGTGTGTACTGCGAATACTGATTTCAATTTCTGTCAATATTTACCGACGTAAAGGGAAGGCATTTCTAACTAAAAATCCAAATCGGCATCCACTGAGCAATTACTTGCCATAATCTGGTCGTAATCAGTTTTTATGTTTCAGAAAGGAATATGTAGTTGCATATGCCTCTTAGTTTCAATCAATACAATCTCCCTGTAAATACGGAAAAATAGGTGTGCTAGGCTTGGATGTAAAAACGTACCATTATAGAAGCTATCATAAGTATTAGCATAAAAAGTAAAAGATCCAAGTACGTCTCGTCACGACAGGATATAGTCGCAGATTTGAAAAGGAATAGTAAAAAGAATGTAACAAAGTATGCTGCGAATCATTGAAAATAAAGTCGGTCAGTACAGCATACATAAGAGAGTACGTAGGTACACAGGCTGTCTGCACCGACCCCGAATGAAGAACTGCACGTTGAAGCAATAAACCTGATTGTAACCCGGGGGCGCCACCCCATAAAATCGAGTCTTTATTTACTGGCCCTTTTCCTGTATAAGACCGCTCTCCCTATTGAGCGAAATATCCCGGGGCATGAGACGGGTGCGACAATGTATTAAAGTTTTATAAAGATGCTGTCTTATTTACAAGAGTAATGGTTTTGATCACGAAAACAGCTACTTGATAAAAATTTATCGTGACATCATTACAGAGAATGATAATGAGTGTATTGCTCTGTGAAATCTCACATTTGCAGAGAAGTACCGTAGAAATATAGAATTTTTATGCTCAAATTTCTTGTTGAGGTGATGTTGAACGTTTGTTATTATTTTTAATTGATTTAGAAATCGTGAGATGCGATCTGGTGCGATGTAGGTTTCAGAAAAACATTTTCTTTATCGTGCCAACGTTTCGATCTTTATTGAGATCATCTTCAGGGCCTGGGATTTACAAACATTGTTTACATATAACAATTACATTTTGGATGTAGAAAAGTGAATTTATATAATGCAAAATATATTTTTTATATATTCAATCAAAGTATTTCTACTCACTCAAAATGTTTGTCTTCTGTGTAATTGTGCCATTCTTCCGTGTCGTGTCGAGCGTGCCAGTGAGATTTTGCTATTTTGTGTTTATATACGTTGGATTTTGAAGGGTGGGGAAGGATGTCGGTATAGAAAAGACATTTTCATCCCTCTTCCCTTCGTCGGCTCTTTTCACCTCAAAGAAGCCGACGCCTTATACAAAAATGTCTTTTCTATGTCTTTCACTCTTGACACGACACGCAAGAATGGCAAAATTACACAGAAGACAAACACTTTGAGTGAGTAGAAATACGTCGATTGAATATATAAAAAATATATTTTGCATTGTATAAATTCACTTTTCCACATCCAAAATGTAATTGTTATATGAAAACAATGTTTGTAAATCCCAGGCCCTGAAGATGATCTCAATAAAGATCGAACCGTTGGCACGATAAAGAAAATGTTTTTCTGAAACCTACATCACACCAAACCGCATCTCACGATTTCTAAATAAATATCGATTATCGGTCACTTATCACCACAAATTATTTTTAATTTATAAATCATTACGTAAGGTTTTGGTTGAAATGATTGGTTCAAATGTCGTTGATAATAGAATTCTGATTACACGACATTTGAAAAAAGGCGAAAAGGAAAGAAAACTCGGAAGTTTGTACCGAAGTGGATTGAAGTCACGATAGCTCAGGTGGTAGAACAGAGGCGTATCAAGCCGAAGGTCGTGGGTTCGAATCCCGCTTGTGGCACTAGCTTTTTCATTTCAACCAAAACGTTACATAAAGATTAATTGATTGAAAGAAGTAATTTGGTCAATATACCACTAAATAAAATGGAGTTGATAAGTGAAACGAAATGTAACTTCACCAACAGCTCCCCGCGTCCAATTGAAATGTCGCCGAGAATCGAATCTTGATTACACTGCATTTGAAAAATGGCAAAAAGGAGGGAAAATTCTAATTGGTGTCGGTTGAAATGGGGATTGGTGTCCAAGAAGATCGAAGTCACGACAGTTCAAGTGGTTAGAGCAGTGGCATATTGAGCCGAATGTGGGTTCGAATCCCGCTCGTGACACTAAATTTTCCACCTCAACCATGGCCTTACATAAAAAGAATAATTAATTTGTACTCTATGAATACGTGAAACGAAAAGAGAAAAATTAACCGTTAACCCTGATTAATAAAAAAATGCTAATAATTAGTGATTTATGAGTGAGTTATAGAAAAATATAAAGAAATGGGAAGGAATAGTGATTCGTTAAGTGTGAAACGGTAATTTAAGAGTAAATCATAGAAAAATATAAGTAAATTGGAACGAATAGTGATTGGTTGAGAGTGAAATGGAAGAACAGAAGCGTGAGGGACGGAAAAATAGAAAAGAACAAAGATAAGATGAGAATGAAAAGAAAGAAGTCAGAGCGAGAGATAAAATATTTACAACTGGAAAAAAAGTAGCGACTGGGTAGAAGAGAAACAGAGAAACTAAATGAACGATAAAAAAATAACGGAAGAAAATAGTGAGTGGTTAATTGTGAAAGGAAGAAGGTAAGAGCGCGTGATAAAATCGTATGAAATGGAGAGTAATAATTTTCTGAGAGTTAGAAGGAAAGCGTTAGAGCGAATCAAATAAAAATATAAGAAAATTGGATAGAATCGTTATTGGAAAGGAGAGAAATGGAGAAACTAAATGAACGACAAAACAAATAATGGGGACAAAATAGTGAGTAGTTAAATTTGAAAGAAAGAAAGGAACAGTGAGTGATAAAAAATAGCAAATAATTGAATGGAATTATTTGGTCAGAATTAGAAAGAGAAGGTTAGAGTGAATCAAAGAAAATATAAGGAAATAAGATAGAATCGTGATTGGGTAGAAGCGAAATGAAGAACCTAAGTGGCCGATAAAAACTAAAAATAATTTGGCGAGAATAGTGATTCAATAAAAGAGATATTGCGAAAATAACGGAAGATTAAAAAAAAATAGGGAAGAATAATGATTGAGTATTAGTGAACGTAAGAATGTACAATTAGTGATGGAAACTAGAACGAATGTGAGAAAATAGTGACTAGTTATGTGTGAAAGGAAGAAAGTAAGAGTGAGTGATAAATATAGCAATAAACTGAAAGGAATAATAATTAGTTAAGAGTTAGAAGGAGAGCATTGGAGTGAATAAAAAAATAAAAGGAAATAGGATAGCGTTGTGATTGGTTAGAAGAGAAATGGAGACACTAAGTGAACGATGAATATTAAAACTTATTGTGAGAGAATAGTGCTTAGGTAAAAATGAAAGAAAAGAAGAATAATTGAAGGAAACTAGAGCGAATGGGAGAAAATAGTACGTGAATCAATGTAAAAGGAAGAAAGTATAGGTGAGTGATAAAAGATAAGAAAAAATGGATAAAGCTAGTAATCAGCTAAGAGTTAGATAGAGGGCGTTACGGTGAATTAATGTAAAAATGAAAGAAATGGGATAGAAAAGGGATTGGGTGAGAAGGTAAGGGAGAATGTAAAAATGTTTACGTATATACGTAGGTAGTGTTAATTACATATATATATTTTATAAAATATATATATATATATATATATATATAAACAATTTAGTGGAAATTAATCACAAAGTCGATTTTGAAAAAGTAAAAGTAATAAAAAAAATGTGTGGTGATTAGTGACCCTTATCTGATGATTATTCGCAAACCGTGAGATGTGCTCTGGTGAGATGTAGGTTACAGAAAAACATTTTCTTTATCGTACCAACGTTTCAATCTTTATTGAGATCATCATCAGGGGGATTTAAAATACTATTTCAATTTTGCAAATACATGTAGGATGTGGAAAAAAATGAAGTTATACAATGCAAAAAATATGTTTTATATTCAATCAGTAGTAATAAAAAAAAGAAAAAGAAAAACAAAGCAAAAGTACTGTGGCTTGAGAATATGCATGTATATAAATTTGGAAAATAATAGACGTATTAACTCTTTTTAATTAATTAATCATTAAGTAAGGTATTGATAAAAAGTCAGTGTCACAAGCGGGATTCGAACCCACGACCATCGGTTAAATACGCCGCTGCTCTACCACTTGAGCTATCCTGACTTCGATCCACTTGGACACTAACTTCCCATCTCAACCCCACCTTTTCAATTTTCCCTCCTTTTTGCCATTTTTCAAAATGCCGTGTAATCTATTTGATTCTCAGCGACAAATGACGAATCTATTTGGTCAATCGGACCACGAAACCTAATATATTTGAGAAGTATTAACAATTTACCATTCAAAAAGATTTTAAAAAAATTTTCTCATTACTGTAACATATTACATATAGATAATTATATATATATATATATCACAGACTTTTCTTTCCTTAAATTTGGATCAAATGTAATCACTACTGTCTTGATTTCTAGTATAACAAGTAGAAAAACATATATTTCACTTAATGCCAAATATAAAAAAAGACATGTTTCTTTTCAGTTCTGTTAAATATATAAAATGTAATTAAAAGCTGAAGTAGTTTCAACTAAAATTGCCATTGAGCTCGAAAAACGGCAAAATGAAGGAGATTTGAAAAAGATGAAGTCGCAAGAGCTGCAATGCCATCCTATTTTCTGAAACATTACAGAGCTTTTTATTAATAGGTCCAAGGTGAAACTTTTCACCAACTCGCAAATTGCATAACCATGTAATGTATAATTGTATCCCTCCAGGACCATCGTTCCTTATCTCATCAATCAAGTCTTCCATGAAAGCATAACTTAGTCAATAAGAGTTTTCGATTATTCACCGCCGGTTCTTCGCCTAAGAGAAGCCACCCGCAGCGACGGGTCGAAGTTGTTTGAGTTGGAGTGACTTCGCCGCCTTCTGGGGACCCAAGTTTGTTTAAAATTCCCCCCCTCTCGCGGCTAATGTAATGTTCGTGTACGTGGCTTTGTGTCCTGGCAGAGCGACGCTTTTTCTAGCCGCATTCTTTATTATTCTTCGCGCGAGGCAGAAAGCAAAAAATAAATATGAAAAGGTTTTCCTAGACTTGACGTGAATAAATTAATGATTTATGTATATACTGCTTTAAAAAAATCCCTTGAATATTGATTTTGTGTTGCATATAAGATATCATTTTCAGCACAATGGATATTTTTTCGTGCTTAGCAAAAACTTAAGTCGAGCTTGCTAAAGGTAAACCTGGAATGAACTATTAATTGTTCTTTTTCATCAACTGATTTAAAATATTATATTTGTTTCCTTATCCTTATTTAATAAACACTCTCTCTCTCTCTCTCTCTCCCTCACTCTCTCTCTCTCTCTCTCTCCCCCCACACTAATTCATTCTATCTCCCTCTCCCTCCCTTTCTCTCTCTTGCCCTTTGCCTAATGTTTTTATCACGCCAATGAAAGATCATAGAAGTTTTGAGGTTTAAACATGAAAGATATTCTGTTAATCTCATTGTCTGAAACATATATATCTCTTCCCAAAACTCTCCTTTTTTCCTTTCTGTTCGGATTTTGTTCATTTCTCACTTTTAGTTTTTTTCATTTTCTATTTATCTAAACAACTTTCACCTTTCCTCTCTTTTTTATCAGCTTAAGTATATATTCATTTTTTTTCTATCCACCTATCTTCCTCATTTTTCACTCTCACACACATTCTCTCTTTCTCTCTTTCTCTTCTTTTTATCTTTATTTATTGAAGTAGAGGTCATTTAGTAAGGTTAAATAAACGATAATCATTCAATTTCTTTTTCTGCTTATCGTGTATAAGTCGTGTTTACAAAAAGTATACCTGGAATAAACTATTAATTGTTCTTTTTTTACCTATTAAATTAAAGACTTATGTTTGTTTCCTTATCCTTACTTACCAAAAACACATTCATTTTTCATTTCGCTCTCATTCTCTCTCTCTCTCTCTCTCTCCTCTTTCTTACTCTTTGCCGATTGTTTTTATTGTGCCAAATATAAGACAGATTATTTAGCGAAGTTTTGAGGTTAAAAAAAATCGATATTCGTATCTGTTTACCTTTGTATATATTCACGTCTCTTTCCTAAACTCTATATTTTTCCTTTCTGTTCAATTTTTTACCTTTATTAATCTCTATTAGTTTCTTTTTATCTTTCTCTGCTTATGTAAATTACCCTCACCTTTCCTCTCTTGTTCATCCATTTAAGTATTCATTTCTTTCAATCTAGTTATCTCCCTTCACTCTTTCTCTGCCTCACTTTCTCTCTCTCTCACTCTCCCTCTCTCTCTTTCTCTCTCTCCTTCTATTCTTTTCATCACGTCAATTGTAACAGAGGTCATTTAATGGCGTTAAATAAATGATAATCACTCTCAATCCTTTTTTCTATTTGTCCTTTCTTTTCTCTTCCATAAACTCTCCTTTCTTTTCCTTTTTGTTCATTTTTTCTTAATTTCTCTATTTTACGTTCTGTTTATCTCTCCCTATTTATCTAAACCTCTTTCACTTTTTTCTCTTTTTCCTCAATTGGAGTATTCAATTTTTTCTATCTACCTCTCTTTCATTTTTCACTCTCGCACTCTCACTATCTCTCTCTCCCCCTTGTCTTTATCTCTCTCTCCTTCTATTCTTTTTATCAAGGCAATTTTAATAGAGATCATTTAATGAGATTTAATAAACGATAATCATTTAATCTCTTTTTCTACCAATCCCTTTGTTAGACTTTTAGGGTATTTTATATGAAGAAATTAAAATACAATTTTAACTATTGCAAAAATAATTGTAATTTTTTTACTATTAGCATTATTTTAATAAAAGGAAAAATTTAAAAATAAGAGGCAGTGTAAGGAAACAGAATTTATTCACTCCAATTATTTATTTTCTAAAATTATATTTACACTCTTCTTTCTTTTAAATTGAATCTTCAAACTTAAATTTTTACAAAAAAATAAAATCAATTCTTCTTGAAACAATATAAAAAAACTTAAAATATAATTAAAAAGTATTCAAACCATTGTTAAAAATAAATGAATTCATATTTAAATATGCGCAATCCCCAAGGAATAAGGAAATATGGAATAGGAAAAAAACTCACACGATGAATGCTGTTTTCCTGATGTTTTCTCATAAGATGATTGTTCACAAGTGAAGTTGAAGCAGCTACGTTCGAGGTGGTTTGTTCGCAGTCTCCCAATGGAATGCCTCCTGTCCACCGCCTTTTAGCCTTTCTGCACTTTTGTCTCCCACGAGTTCCAAAGTCCATCACATCCTTCACGTTCATATCAATTTGTTTGTTACACCTTCATGTCTCATCCATAAACTCAACTTTCTTCATTTCTCTATTTTGTTTTCGTTTTATTTTCTCCCATTGCCTTTACTACGTTTGTATCATTTTTTTCGATGTTTTAATATTTTTTTTACTTTTGTCGTCATATCTCTTTGTACTTTTTTTTCTCTCTTTTTTGTCAATTGAGAAACAGATAAATATGTATGTATATATATATATATATGTACTCTCTCTCTCTCTATCTCTCCTTCTATTCTCTTTATCTCGTCAATTGAGATTTAATGAGATCATTTAATGAGATTTAATAAATGATAATTAATCTTTTTTTCTACCAATCCCTCCCGGTCTCATCCCGAAACTCAACTTTCTTTTCCTTTTTGTTCAATTTTTTCTTCAGTTCTCTATTTTAGTTTCGTTTTATTTTCTTCCAGTGCCTTTACTATGTATGTATTATTTTCTGCCGATGTGATAATTTTTTTTAAAATTTTGTCTTTAAATTTTCTTTGTACTTCTTTTTTCTCTCTCTAGTTATCTAAGCTTCTTTCTAAAAGATTTGCTTTGTCAATCGAGAAAAAGATAAATATTTTCTCTCTCTCTTTCTCTCTCGCACTCTTTCGTTCTCTCCTTCACTTCTATGTCTCTAATTACCTCTAATCTGATTTCTTAGAGTTTTTTCTTCACAGCCTTTTGATTAGTCATTTTTCTTTCATTGTTTGGCAAATGTTCTAATTTTTCTTCTCTCTCTGTCTCTATGTCTCTGTCTGTCTCTCTCCCTCACTCTCTCTCTCTCTCTCTCTCTCTCTCTCTCTCTCTCTATCCCTCTCATCCCTCTCTTTCTCTCTCTCTCTCTCTCTCTCTCTCTCTCTCTTCTCTCTCTCCATCTGTAATATATATATATATATATCTCTTTCTAGATTGACAAAAAAAATTTTGAGTGAAAATGTTTTTTCCCCATGAAAAGATGAATGATTAACGTCCGATTACGACAATTCGTTGATTAATAATCGAGTGATTGACTGGGCGATTTAGTTCATGAATTATTAAGTAAATAGGCTTATGAGTGGTCGATTGTTTGATTTGCACATTAAGTAAGTAAATGAATAGTTGATTGGCCGTATTTGGCGGAGTAATTGAGTGGTTTTATTAATGATTGGGTAACAGTCACAGATTGATTGATTAAATGGCGTGCAGGGGGGTAAAACGTCGCCGCGTCAAATTGAATGAAATTGTTTTATAACCAATGCGATTTCGATAAAAATGTGGTAGTAGTTCTGAGTCAAAATTATTATTGAGTTTGTGACAAAGCGCATATTGGTGGTATTCCTACAATGATTCGAACTTAGGTAGAGTTTAATCCAGATCCATGGTCAGGATTGTGTCTTTGCAAGGTGAACTGTTGTGTTGTAAACTGAGATATAACTTGTTGGATCGGATAACACGCAAGAACAGATATCAGGAGCTCCCTTCTGGGAAACAGTAGAACCGGATTTCCGGATGTATTCCGTATACGAGTCCGTTCCTCGTTCCTTCAGCTCCGTGGATAATTTTGTTTCCGCATTTGACGTTCAGTTTACACGTGAAACCCTTCGCCGACCTCTAACAAAACACATTTAAAACGGTTTTAATTCATGGCGTCAGCTGGCATGAATGTATATGAGAAGGGGGCCTTCACATATTCAAGGGGGCAGAATATATCATTATGCAAATTCAGCAGGCAAAACATTGTGAAAATGGAAAAAAGTTGACTTTTTTATACTTTAATGCATGTGTAGCATTGTATTGTTAATTGCCCTAATGATTACACAGTTCTTTTAGCAATGAATACCGTTTTCATATGAATTCAGTGTATGATTAATAATAAGTTTATTTTTATTAGGTTCACCTTGACCAAATAAATTCTTTTCCTATAATTAATCATTAATTAAGGTTTTGTTCGAGATAAAAAGTCAGCGTCACGAGCGGGATTCGAACCCACGACCTTCGGATAAATAGCCTCTGCTCTACCACTTGAGCTATCGTGACTTCGATCCACTCGGACACTAACTTCCAATCTCAACCCCACCTTTTGAATTGTCCTCCTTTTTGCCACTTTTCAAATGTCGAGTAATCTATTTGATTCTCGGCGATAAATGAATTGGCCACGGAGAGCTTTAGTGAAGCATACTTCATTTTGCTTATTACATTTATTAGGTTTCGTGGTCCGCTTGACCAAATAAATACTTTTCAAATAATTAATCTTTAATTAAGGTTTTGGTTGAGATAGGTCAGTAAGTAAAAAAGTCAGCGTCACAAACGGGATTCGATCGTACGACCTTCGGCTTGATACGCCGCTGCTCTACCACTTGATCTATCGTGACTTCGATCCGCTCGGACACTAAATTCCGATTTCAATCCCAACTTTGAATTTTCCCTCCTATTTGTCATTTTTCACAATGACAAATGAAATGGCCACTGAGAGCTTTAGTGAAGGTATACTTCATTTTAACATAATCAATTCACTAGTTTTTGTGGTCCGCTTGACCAATTAATACCATTCAATTAGTTAAGGTTTTTCGTTGAGTTAAAAAATTCAATGGCACGAGCGGGATTTGAACCCACAATCTTCCGCTTGATACGCCGCTTCTCTACCACTTGAGCTATCGTGACTTCGATCCGCTCGGACACTAAATTCCGATTTCAATCCCAACTTTGAATTTTCCCTCCTTTTTGTCATTTTTCACAATGACAAATGAAATGGCCACGGAAAGCTTTAGTGAAGGTATACTTCATTTTAACATATTCAATTCACTAGTTTTTGTGGTCCGCTTGACCAATTAATACCATTCAATTAGTTAAGGTTTTTCGTTGAGTTAAAAAATTCAATGGAACGAGCGGGATTTGAACCCTCAATCTTCGGCTTGATACGCAACTGCTCACCACTTGAGCTATCGTGACATCGATCCGCTCGGACACTAAATTCCCATCTCAACCCCACCTGTTGACTTTTCCCTCCTTTTTGTCATTTTTCACAATGACAAATGAAATGGCCACGGAGAGATTTAGTGAAGGTATACTTCATTTTAACATATTAAATTCACTAGTTTTTGTGGTCCGCTTGACCAATTAATATCTTTCAATTAATTAAGATTTTTCGTTGCGATAAAAAAGTCAAAGTCACGAGCGGGATTCGAACCCACCCCTTTTGAATTTTCCCTCCTCGAGTCCCGCTTGTGACGCTGACTTTTTATCTAAACCAAAACCTTCATTAAAGAATAATTAATTGAAATCAATAGTAAGATATGTACTTTAAAAAACTGCTCTCATTTGAACTCAAAACTGCATTCTCATCTTTATCATCACTTATTCAAATCCCTCCCACCATCTCTCCTTTTACCATCATCAGAACAAAACCTTTCTTGAAAACCACAAAGTTCTCAGATTTTCCGCCGCTGTGCTGGATTCCACATTCAATTCAACGATCCTGCTTCCTTCCACCTTTTACCAATCTTACACGTCTTGTTTCCCCATCATTTTTCCCCTCTTCGAGTAAAGCTGTTTCGCTTATGGTTTGATGAACGTGTGGTGTTTAGTGACCGTTAGTCAATGATTATTCGGAAATCGTGAGATACGGTCACAAGAATGACACATCTACACAGAAAAAATACTTTGAGTCCTGAAGATGATCTCAATAAAGATCGAAACGTTGGCACGATAAAGAAAATGTTTTTATAAAACCTACGTTACACCAGACCGCATTTCACGATCTCCAAATAATCAAATACTGATGAATAGTTGTATCAGATTTATTTTCGGGGACCCCCCAGCAGTGTATAGAGTTTCATACATCTATTCAGATCTAGTCTGGCTTTATCCTTCCTTCCGTACAAAAATATTTCCTAGCCTCCTTCCTTTACCATTCCAAAAGTCTCGTCGACCTTACTTTATTTTCAAGCTACTTAAGTTATAATCCTCTCCACACTCTCTTAACACCCGCTCGTTTCCCAATGACCTATATTTCCTTGTCTTAAACCTCAACATTGAGAGGTCCTTTCTAGCTCGAGCCACAAATCTCTGAAATTCTCTTCCTTTGACAATCTGCAAGGCTGCCTCCCTTACATCTTTTAAATCCTTCCTGTACCAACATCTCATCTCCGTCCAAACCCGGGACAACATAGTTCCCAATATTATCAGGTGATTTTACTCCATTAGAAAACTTGTTACCTTGTTTTTCTCAACTTTTAAGTTCACAGTTTGTGATTAGGTTTGCAAAAGACAGATAATTCCTTATTATTAATACGTTTTTCTACATTGTTATTATTGCTACTGTTATTTCTACTTTTTATATATAGTATTATATGATTTATTTCAACTTATTTTACTTTATGTTAACCTTCATTAATTCAGATGCCACATTTGTAAAAATTTATGCACCTTTTTGTTATTCTTAGAAGCTCTAGTTCTAGAATAAAGTATATTCTCTCTCTCTCTCTCTCTCTCTCTCTCTCTCTCTCTCTCACTCACTCACTCTTCCTTTCTCTCACACTATATTTTTCTTTCTCTTTGTATAGTTGATCGTGATTAACTTAACCCGCCAATTATGCCAAACACACCTATTTTAAGCGTATCCGTACAGTACATAATATCGATGGTAAGAACAAACGGAGAAAGATGTAAAGTTTTTCCAATAAAAGGTGGGTTTGGTGGGTCTATAATTTTAAATATTTAACAAATTTTCATATATATATTTTTTTTGACTTAGTGTTATTTACCAGAAAAATCATACGCCAATATGTTAATTAATAAAACTTTCAAACGGGCTTGTACAATAAAAAGTGATTCGTTATAATTATTTAATTACTGTGCAAAAATTATTAAACACGGACTGGCTCGAGAATAATAACCAATGTAAATACATTTGCATAATTAAATTTATATGACTGACGTAAAATCCTGTAAAGAATAATGCAATTTATATGAATAATACAATTTACAAACGTCAAAGCGTCTGAAACAAAGTAATAACAATAATATTGACGAGGGAATGAGTGAATGACTATCGATTGTTGGTATGTATGTGAAGGGTGCAAATGTGGTCATTGTAACCATAAATGTATTCACGATCTTAGTTTTAAACCTGTTAAGTCCTGTAAGATCGAAAAAAGATGACGTAGACTTGTAATAATCGGCTAGTCAACAATGCTGGAGTTAACAGGCAGGGCCAATGTTAGATGTTAAGTCGAATATGTAGTTACGTAGCTAACCGTTAGGGCGTAGGTAACCAACATGGCAGCCATGAATTTAACAGCTGTTTTTTGTTTACGCTTATTTTTATTCTCAAATATGCATTAATTAAATCAGACCAATACATTCCTTTTGTTAATTTCTGACCTGACCTTGTACTCTCATTCATAGTAGATACAGCCCATATCCTATAAAGTTGTACGCAGTTAGAGGTTAGGATACAGGTTAGGTATGCCGGCACGAATTGAAGCGTGCCATTTGTTAGTACGTTTCGAATGCATAGATAGCATTTTGAATGAAAGAGTTGATTAATTTTTCTTTTTTTATTAACTTCTGGCATCTCACAATTTAATACAACGAAAACCAAAACAAACAACACCAAGCCTTCAAGAACTGTTAAAGCTTTATGTGTGATTAGTGACCGTTAATCGATATTTATTTAGAAATCGTGAGATGCGGTCCGGAGTGATGTGGGTTTCAGAAAAACATTTTCTTTATCGTGCCAACGTTTTGATCTTTATTGAGATCATCTTCAAGACCTGGGACTTACAAACAATGTTTACATATTACAATTACATTTTGGATGTGGAAAAGTGAATTTATACAATGCAAAATATATTTTATATATTCAAACAATATTTATATATTTATATATTCCCCACCCCTTCAAAATCCAACGTATATAAACACAAAATAGCAAAATCTCACTGGCACTTTCGCCACGACACGCAAGAATGGAACAATTACACAGAAGAGAAGCACTTTGAGTGAGTAGACATACTTTCATTGAATTTATAAAATATATTTTTCATTGTATAAATTCACTTTTCCACATCCTAAACGTAATTGTAATATGTAAACAATGTTTGTAAATACCAGGCCCTGAAGATCATCTCAATAAAGATCGAAACGATAAAAAAAAATGTTTTTCTGAAACCTACATCACACCAGACCGCATCTCACGATTTCTAAATAATTAAAGCTTTATGTTTGCTTCTACCAGTCGCCAAGCGGAGCACTGCGGAAAAATTAAATTTTATCTCAACTAAAAACCTTAACTAATTGAAATACATTAATTGGACAAGCGGACCACGAAAACTAGTATTTAATAAGTCAAAATGAAGTATACCTTCACTAAAGCTCTCCGTGGCCATTTCATTAGTCGCCGAGAATCAAATAGAAAAATGTCAAAAAGGAGGCAAAATTCAAAAGGTGGGGTTGAGATGGGAAGTTAGTGCCCGAGTGGATCGAGGTCACGATAGCTCAAGTGGTAGAACAGCGGCGTATTTGCCGGAAGGTCGTGGGATCGAATCCCGCTCATATAACAAGCTTTTTTATTTCAACCAAAACCTCGCATAAAAAATTAACTAATTGAAAGAAGTAATTTGGTCAATAGACATTAAATAAAATGGATTTAATAATTACAATAATAAAGTGATAGTTTAGGGTCCGACAAACAGTTGTCATCACAGTGTTTTTACATCTTTTTCACGACTTTTATGTGTATTTTTTGAACCTCCAGCCATTTGAGCGTCTTGATCTGTTACTGAATCTCAGTTTTTCCGTGAAACCTAACTCGATATCGTAAAATGCTACCTATTGATTGGTACCTCAGACTGCAGTTTAGATATAAAATATATAATCCATATGTTTCCATCGTATGCTTAACCACATACATAAAAGTCTGGTCACATTCGCTCCACCAGAGTACTGGATCGTCTTCAGGCCATTGTACCCACTCCATTCTCTTACTTTTACTATTCAGACGTTAAATACTCATTCCAGAGTACTTGATATTCAAGGGGTGGATGAATAACTCCTTTCACGCTAATAAATTAAAGTAAATGGTCATAGTTTTGAACAAAAAAGGGAAAATTGGAATAAAGAACTTTAGTAGGCTAAGAGAGCTTCAGTATTTAGAATACGTTGCTGATTCTAAGCCAAGCGAGTATGTAGATTGAACGCAGAGTAACAAATGTAGTCAGATTTGGAAATAGGAATATTTTTGTAGTAAACCGGAAGAGAATTTTTTTTATGAAATGTACATGTAACATGGACGCACTTGGTTTGAAAGATAGTCATCTTCACACAAATTTTAGGACTTTGCCCTTAAAGAAATATTTTTGCAGATCTTCCGAAGCAAAATAGGGCTCAAAGAATTAGAAATGGGAGAAAAACGTATTTTTTAATGTTCGGATTGAAACTTCTGACTAATTGAAATGAATCATCTCTTTTTCATGCATTCGCGCTCACCATATCTTACGCATAATTCCATTGGCTTGTAAACGTTGGCGAGTTTTTTGAATTTCGGTGTGCCAGGGACAAAGATCATTATGAAAGGCTTTCTGAATTACTAGGTTGTTATATGAAAGACATGACGAACTGTTGAACCGTTCTCGTTTGGGTTAGGTTTGAATCAGCTGGCGAATGGAGGCCTCAAGAGAAAAGGGGTGAACCGGAGGAACTAATTTTTAGATGTAGTTAGGGTACCAATTTAATAAATTTGAGTTCCTGAGGAAGGTCATATGATGGTCGAAGTTTTGAGCAAAAGGGGGAAAAATTTCTGGAAAAAGAGCCTCAGTAGGCTTATCTGCTATTTACAATATACTGTTAGGTTCTATGTTTAAAATTTGTTTGAGTCAATGAAGAAGCAATAAGTTTGGTTTAGGCCCTGCAGGAATATACTCCTAACTTTAGTTCAGATTTTTCCCACCGAGATAAACGGAGAATTAGTGCTTAAGTGGCTTGCAATTTTTGACTCCGGCGTTGTTAAATTATCCGGTATCTCCGTCGGCGTGGTTTACAACGCGCCATCCACTTATCGGGTTGCTGCGGTTTGTATCAATTTGTCCTTTTTCCGGGTGCTCAGCCCCCTGGCATAAACTGAATGTTAAACAGGGCCGCAAATTAACGTCCCCGCCCTTCCGACCGAGCTTTCGCATCAAGCCGATAAATTAGTGAAAACAGATAAACTGTAGATAGCCCGGAAGGGATGTACAACTATATATAGAGAAATGCAAAACAGTAGTTGAGCGTCAAAGCGCGCCCCGAGTGTTCCGCCCTGATTAAAACAGGCCCTCAATTGTACCCACGCACCTATATTTATTTGGCGATTTAAATAAATCGAATGGCTTTATACTACAAATGTACGGAATATGCTAATTTTCTCATCACAACGGGGTTGCTCTGCTGTGACCAGAATAATACCCAATACTTTAACTCTGCCCTTGGTAACACACGATAATATATTTCAAAATTTTTTTACATGCAATATTACCAGTATTAAATTGTTAATAATTCAATAAAATGTGGGCAAGGAAACCAAATAAAAAGATCACAATAAAAATTATAAGCAATATTGAGAGCAATATTGATTGTTTAAAATCTTTAGATCTATAAGCTAAAATTGACTTCAACCAATAAAATATTATGGAATAACTGTTTAAAAAAATAATTAAAAATGATCAAATTAATATTATGAAAAATGATAACAATGAGAAATTGAACTTTACATAATGCCAATTAATTATTCTTTTTGTATAAGGTCATGGTTGTGATGAAAATGTCGGTGTCACGAGCGGGATTCGAACCCACGACCTTTGACTCAATGCCCCTTCTGCTCAAATCACTTGAGCTATCGTGACTTCGATCAACTGCTCGTGACACTGACTTTTTTATCTGAACCAAGACCTTACAAGGAAAGAATAATTCCTTGAAATATTTAATATGGTCAATTAGACTTCTAAACCTAAATGGAATAATATAATAAGAAAAAGAAGAAATCACTAAAAGCTCGCCGTAGCCATTTTCATAAGTCCATGAGAATCGCGTCCTGATTATACGACATTTGAAAAATGGCAAAAAGAGGTAAAATGCGAAAATTTGGAGGTTGAGATGTGGAGTTGGTGCCCGAGTAGATCGAAGTCACGACAGTTCAAGTGTTTAGAGCAGATGCGTATTGACCCGATAGTCATGGGTTCGAATCACGCTCGTGACACTGAATCTTTCATCCCAACCAAGACCTTACATATAAAGGATAATTACTTTTTATTCTATGAATATGTGAAATGATAAAAGAAAAAGTAACAGTTAGTCGTGGCTAATAGAAAAAATGCTAATAAATAGTGATTTAGTAAGCGGAGTTTGCCCTTGTGTCGGCATAATTACAGCCTGTAAGTATCACATACAGACCACCGATTTGCGATTCAATAAAAAATGTTTAGGCCTAAAAGTTAAAATTGACTTAAACCAATAAAAAACGACAGAAATAACTATTTAAAAAATAACTAATGATCAAATTTATATAACGAAAAATGATAGGGCTTTATTGTGCCCAATGAAAAATGTAAACTTTATATAATAGCAATTGATTATTCTTTTTATGTAAGATCTTGGTTGTGATGAAAAAGTCAGTGTCACGAGCGGGATTCGAAACCACGACCTTCGGCTCAATACCAGTCTGCTCAAACCACTTGAGCTATCGTGACATCGATCTACTGCTCATGACTTTTTTATCTGAACCAAGACCTTAGAAAAAAAAAATTAATTAAAATATTTAATATGGTCAATTAGACTTCTAAATCTAAATGGAATAATATAATAAGAAAAAGAAGAAATCACTAAAAGCTCGCCGTGGCCATTTTCATAAGTCCATGAGAATCGAGTCCTGATTATACGACATTTGAAAAATGGCAAAAAGAGGTAAAATGAGAAAATTTGTAGATTTAGATGTGGAGATGGTGTACCAGTAGATCGAACTCACGATAGTTCAAGTGTTTAGAGCAGATGCGTATTGACCCGATAGTCATGGGTTCGAATCCCGCTCGTGACACTGAATTTTTCATCCCAACCAAGACCTTACATATAAAGGATAATTACTTTTTATTCTATGAATATGTGAAATGATAAGAGAAAAAGTAACAGTTAGTCGTGACTAATAGAAAAAATGCTAATAAATAGTCCTAAAAAAATGCTAATAAAAAATTTAGTAGAAGGAATTTGCCCTTGTGTCGGCATAATTACAGCCTGTAAGTATCACGTACCGATCACCGATTTGCAATTCAATATAATCTCGACCAGAAGGTGTAGGAATTGAGGTGAAATACGACAACGTTATTTAAATAGCCATAAAATCACTATACATTATAATATATGTTTAGTGGTCACAATTGATTATATACTTTTTATCTAAGATCTTGGTTGAAATAAAAAAGTAAGTGTCACGTGCGGGAATCAAACACACGACCTTCGGCTCTATACGACGCTGCTCTAACTACTTGAAGTCACGATAGCTCAAGTGGTTAGAGCAGCGGCGTATTGAGCCGAAGGTCGTGGGTTCGAATCCCGCTCGGGACATTAACTTTTTCACCCCAACTTTACATAAAAAGAATAAATTCGATTAATTCATAATACAGAGGGCCAGCTATTTCTCTTAACATGTACCCTCCTGGTGCTGTGTTGGTATTAAACTCATAACCTCACTGTTGGAGCTGGATATTACTCATATATTTGGAGCCGAATTAATTTTTCTTTAATTTTTGTCAAAATATTGTTATTAAACTCAAATCATATCTTGAAGTAAATGTTGTACCGATATGGCAATTTTCGTTAAACATAATTTAAAGCAAACTGAAAATATTGCAAATATTTCGAGCAGGGGCGTTTCGCGCCGAAGGTCGTGGGTTCGAATCCCGCTCGCGACACTGACTTCTTCATCTGAACCAAGACTTTACATAAAAAGAATTATTAATTGAAAAAATTAATATTGTCAATTAGATCACTAAACATAATTGGATTTACATAATGCTTTTCTGGAACTTTTGTTAAATAAGCGTCCTCAAATTAGTTTGGATCTTTATGATAAAAATCGTTTCGGATAATTTCTAAAGGCTTGATCTGAGCTTGTTTGCAGTACACTTTACATTTTCGATAAACAATTGTCGACGGATAACGAGATAACTTGCTTTCGGAAGAATCGTATTCATCATACGGTGAAAAAAAGTTACATAAGGCGCAAAGTGGGGTAAAAAAGTTAGACAATATGGCGGGATAAATTGAACTTGTGACCTCACATTCTTATGTTTTCAAGGGGAAACTTATTTTCGTCGAGTTGTAAAACTAAACCTGAAAAAAAGGAGACATATTTGTTTGTATAAAACACAAAAATTATTATTTCTACTTTTTTTCTATCTATAGTTAGCTACTTCCAAAATAAATCACCTAAAATATTTTATAATTATTAATAGTTTACAATTACTTAACAAATAATTTTTTATCTCTGTAAAGTTAACGTATACAAAAAAAAAACACTAAAAATTTTCAATTGTATGTGACAAAAATGTATGGCTATTCAATTTCTCGTTACAGCATTGGCTTTCAGTTGATGATTATCCTGAATTTTGAGCCTTTTCTATGAAAACAAATTATTGAACAAATTATTACTGTCCTGCTCTTCGGAAACCATTACAACCTCTTTTTAAAACTAAAAGTAATAAAATAAAAAATATCAATAGCAAAAAGTTAGTACAATAAATAATCAAATTTCATCTTTTTTTAAATAAAAAAACTTTTAAGAATTTCCATAAAAACAAGTATTTCATAAATTTATGAATATATTATCTTACGATTGTAATATTAAAGAAACAATTAACTAAATGTTCAATTCGTAAAAGATTTTGTTAATCCTGATGAGATTAAAGAGATAAACGACAAACGAACGTTTTATTATTCTGGTTTTGTAAATAATTAAATACGTGGATTTTGCTTATTTATAAAATATATTTTTACGTTCTATTGTTTCAAACGCTTTTTAATTTAAAAAAATTGAAACATTGATTAATTCAGTTAAGAAAGGCAACGATTACTTTAAAATATTTTTGATTTTTTTGTCTGCAAATCTTCTCGATTTAATCAATGATTAAATTTTATAATATGCAATTTTACAATTTAGAACGATAGGAGGAAAAAGAAAGATAGTTATTAGGAATAATACGCCAGTCCACCCGACGAAATCCTGACTGTGTGTGAACCTCCAAAATATTCAGGGGAAGGTTTTTATAAACCTAGGAAACGAAGCGGTACTCCAATGCTTTTCTAGCTGAGGTATGTAATAAGTTTTGAAAATGAAATTTTGATATTGTGGTTTATAAAAACATTAAATTGCATTTATGCTAAAAGCCTAGCAAAGAAAAACGAACTTTTTAACACAAAAATAGAAAGCGACATAAACTGCACAAAAAATAGGGATATTGTCAATTTCGTAGTATTTAATTTTCATAGCTTTTTATATTATATTTTTATTATAAATTGCGTTAAAATTTATTATGTTTTTCACTGAAGGCAAATTTAATTAAGGGATTTTGAAAAATATCTATATAAAAGTTTTTAATTCCGTAATTTTGTTTATTGGACACAATAAAATTTTTAGACAATTACTACCGTGTATAATGTCCTCTGTTAGCTAAAATCTGTATCGACCTGTTGGGCATACTGTCAGTAAGGTTGTCACTAATTTTGTAAGGAATTTCACTCCATAGATACTGCAACGCTGCACTCAGTTGTTGCAGGTCAACTAGCGGCGGATAGTGATCAAAAAGCCGTCCGTGTAATGCCTGGGGGAAGAGGCAGATGCAAAATTCTTAGGTTTTCAAAATACTGAAGAACAACTATGCTTCTATGAGGTCTGCCAATGTCATCCAAAAATCGAAATTCCCTGCCAATGAAATCCCTGTTTTGAGGGATGTATTCCTACATAATTTCTTGGACTTAATGGACTGTGGTGGGTTGCCTTCAAACAAAATGTGGTTCAGTTCGTCCTTCAGTATAAATCCTAGCAGAGACCATTACACCGCCTCCTCCAAACTGCACTGAAGGGAGCACGAACTAGAGCATTGTACGCAATCTCAGTTCCTAGATAGACTCTTCGGCGCCTTCTATGACTATACTATATATTTTTTCTTGGATTCTTCCGTTTAAGTCGAATTAAAACATTGCGTGTGAAGTTAAAATAACACTTTAATCAAAAAATACTCAAAAATGAATAGATATATTGCCAATTTTGTGATTGTCTCATGAGGAACCCCCCCCCCCACATTTTGTTAACGAGGGTTTTGACATCGACAGGCTTAGATAAACCCTCGATACCAGTGTTTTTGAAAAAGGTTCAATTGTAATTTTCACACCTACATTTTTTAAAAATGAAAAATTACGAGTTGTATAGTTCGGCAAGACCGAACGGTATTGCTGGTTTAGCCTAGTCTAAACGCCGTACTTTCGTGTACACAACTCTCTTTAATAGATTGTGCCTCTTTTCAATTTTAAATATCAACATCATAATCATATTCATTTTATTAAAAAAGATATTTTCAAAATAATTTTAACACCTGGACGACAGCATTTTTCTTGGATACTAAACCGTCAGCAGATTGCAATAAAAAAATTTTTACGAAAGTATTTGAACTACGAGTATATCAGAAAATTAGGGGTGCCTGTGTTTGGAAAAAAAATCCCATTTGTAAGTTACATAAATAAACTGCTCAAAAATGAATAGGGATATAGCCCATTTTTGAGTTTTTACATTCCCTAGCATCTTTATTTTATTTTTATTATAAATTGCATTAAAATTTATTAGAAATTACTATGTTTTTACTGAAGGAAAATTTAATTAAAGGATTATGAAAAATATTAAACATAACAATTTTTTAAAACAATTAATACCGTTTCTAATGTCCTCTGTTAGCTAAAATATCTGGGTAGTTGTTAGGCATACTGTTAATAAAGTTGTCACTAATTTCATAAAATTTTTCATTCAATAAATATTGTAACGCAGTACTCCGTTGTTGCTGGTGAACTGGCTGCGGAGGTTAATCGAAACTTACTGTTCTGCGACACATCCCACATTTGCTCAATGGAATTGAGGTCTGGAGACAATAGGCGAAGGCACAGATGGGAAATTCTTAGGTATTCTAAACATTGATGAATAACTTTGTCTCTACGAGGTCTGGAATTGTCATCCAGAAATCGAAATACCCTACCAATGAGATCCCTGGTTTCAAGATGTATTCCTCGATAATTTCTTGGGCATGACGAACTGCGGTAAGGCTGCCTTCAACAATATGGCGTCAGGTTCGTCCCCTAGTATGAATCCCATTCCAGCCCATTACACCGCCTCCTACTGCACTGAATGGAGCAGGAATTGTGGCATTGTACGCATCCCCTTTTCTAAGTAGACTCTTCGGCGGCTTCTATCACTACACAGAAAGAAACTCAACTCATCAGTAGACATAACAGCGTTCCAATTTGTGTTCTCTCATGGCGCTCGTTATACCATATTCTCCTGAGTTGCTGATGGCGGGCTGTAGCTGCAGGTAGTCTTTAAGGAAAGCGTTCCGTCTTGACAATATTTCTGTCATCCGGTAGCGTTGTAACGCGCAGACATCCACTACCATGCGTCCTATTGGCATTTCCTGTTTGGAGAGATATGCTGAGTTGGGGCATATCGGAAAAACGCAAGTAGTTGTATAGGAACCTGGAGAACAACGAACGTAGAGACTTCAAAAGCCCACTTGCCTTCCAGAACGAATTACCGATGATGCTGTGCAAGCAGAAAAAAAATTGGCAAAAGTGCGTTCGCAGCGTCAATAAGCTGGTTCCTTTGAGAAGCTCTTCAAATCAAGAGCAAGATTGAACGATAGCCCTCTGGAAATTTGAACCGAAAGGGAAGTAGCTTTTGGGTCAAACCGGCGCTGGTGCCCTGCTCATAGAAAAAAGTTGCTCCGTGTGCCACATCGAATCGAGGGATGCGATGCCTTGGTCCCTTAGAGGGAGCGAGTAGGCATAACCCCTGACAAAGATGATTCCCCCTTGCACTTCTTAATGGAAAAAGGGGGTGTTTCCTCACATATCGAATTGTACATACTTTGTCTTCTCCATGTAAATTTATGTATGTTTAAATGAATATGTGTTGAAATGTGTAGATGTATATTTATATTAATTAAATGTGTATGTATTCGAAAATAAGTAAAATTGTTGGAATGTATTTATGAAAGGGCCGACAGCGGAATATCAGCGCAAAAATATATCTTGGGGAAGAATTTTATATTTGTCAAAACATTTGACTTTTTCAACTGTTTTGATTTTGGTTTCAGAAAAACAATTTCTTTATCGTGCCAACGGCACTCTCAACACGGCACGCAAGAATGGCACAATTACACAGAAGACAAACACTTTGAGCCCTGAAGATGATCTCAATAAAGATCGAAACGTTGGCACGATAAAGAAAATGTTTTTCTGAAACCTACATCACACCAGACCGCATCTCACGATTTCTGAATAATCATCGACTAAGGGTCACTATTCACCACACATGTTTTGATTTTTTTTAATATAGTAACGTATCAACATTTGAGTTAATCATTGTTTATCATCAATTTTATAATCGTTGGGGTGCATCAAATTTACTAAATGTATAAATCAGCTATAATCCTTCATTAACCAGCTCAGGGTGGTGTATTTTTTAAAATGAAAAAGTCGGACAACTGGGAACAGTAACTGGCTAACGGGGGTCGTATAATTACCTCGTTCTGCAACTTCCTCAATTAAACCGTGTACGAACTTCAGTTATTGACTATTCCACCAGTTGTGGATAATTTGCAGTTAAGCTCTACGTCTAATTATCACATAGGGATGGATCGAAGAAGAGACATTTCTGATGAATTAATTAAAGCGATGAAGAGTATTAGGGTGACACACAACAGGTGGACCAGAAAGTGATCCGGCTTCACATCTTCAGGACAGGTGGGAACGGCGAGGGGGGTCCCCTTCTTAGGGTTGACAACTTTACCGAAGGACCACTTTATGTTTCTCCCCGTATCAAATTACAACCATCTCAGATTTCAAATGTTTTGGCATTATCTGCAGTTTCTGATATCATCCCGCTTAGTCAAACTCTCTCTGTCCTAAATAATATTATGAAATGATATTTTTTAAAGATCCTAGAAATATATAATTTTTCAGGGGAAAATGTTTTCTTTATGATGAAAATATATCAATATAAGGGTGAAAAATCGCACAATTCTATCACTACTATGTTAATAGACATCATTTAGTATTACACAATTGTAACCAATATTTATTTAAATAAACCTTTAAACAAATATATAACAATAATTCACTAGTTTTTGTGGTCCGCTTGACCAATTAATATCTTTCAATTAATTAAGGTTTTTAGTTGAGATAAAAAAGTCAATGGCAGGAGCGGGATTCGAACCCACGATCTTAGGCTAGATACGCTGCTGCTCTACCACTTGAGCTATCGTGACATTGATCCACTCGGACACTAACTTCCCATCTCAACCCCACCTTTTGAATTTTCCTTTTTACCATTTTTCAAATGTCGTGTAATCTATTTGATTCACTGATTCAATGAAAATTTAAAAGGTTGGGTTGACATGGGAGGTTAGTGTCCGAGTGGATGGAAGTGGATATTAACATTTTTGGCTATTTTTTTTTACATAAAACGTAATTTCTTAACTTTAGCGTCATTTAGTTCCAAATCTGATCCCCAACTTAAATTTCTCACAAGAACATTTTTTTTTGTAATATTCGCGCTTCTGAAACCATCGTAGCCCTTCAAAAAATACAAAAAACAACAAATGGTAAAACCTAATGTAAATTTGTTGTAATTTTGCTTTAAGTATGTGCACTTTATGAGAAGAATTTATCTCATTTTTGCTACCAAGTAATAAATGTAATAAATTTCAAATATGACATGTAAGACGTTCTTCCATGGCTACTTTTCTTGGGTTCAATATCACTTTTTTCAACCTTTAAAAAAAATGTTGGTTGGAATGAAAAAGTTAGTGTTACGAGCGAGATTCGTACCCACGACCTTCGGGTAAATACACCGTTGCTCTAACGTGACTTCGATCCATTCGGACACTAACTTCCCATCTCAACCCCACCTTTCGAATTTCTCGAAACAATGGCAAAAAGGATGGAAAATTCAAAAGGTGGGGTTGACATGGGAGGTTAGTGTCCGAGTGAATGGAAGTCACGATAGCTCAAGTGGTAGAGCAGCGGCGTATCTAGCTGAAGTTCGTGGGTTCGAATCCCGCTCGTGACATTAAATTTTCATTTCAAACAACACCTTACATAAAGATTAATTAATTGAAAGAAGTTTTTTGGTCAATCGGACCACGACATATAATGGCTTTAAAAGAAGATTTCACTAATAAAACTTCTCAAAAATGTAGAAAAGGGTATGTGTTGGAATTTATATAAAATATGGCAACTTTGGTAAAATACCGGAAAGATTTGATGGAAAAATTGCACGAACTAAAATTGAATATTTCCGAAAAACCACTGGTTTTCACATTTGTTAAGCTATGAGCCTAGGTGCATTGTGCAGCGCGAATTTCTGATCGAAAATATTGTTATCTTGTGACAAATTAAATGTAGTTTGTGAAATAAAAATCAAATTTATATTTTAATGACCCTAAATTTTAGAAATTAGGTTTATTTTTGTGAAAAAATCTGATTTTAGACAAAAATCACAAAAATGTTAATATCTCAGGGAAGAGATTCGTTCTGGTTTATTTCGTGAAACCACCATGGCAGTGCCATTTAACTCTGTCAAAAATATAAGAATAAATACAAATAAATTGGTAGATAATTTGTTTTTCATAATTATAAAGATGTATGTCGAAATGGAGAAAATATTATAAGAAACTTAATTAATTAGGTGTTGGGAAAAAAACCAGTCTATTAAAACTAACTACACCATATACTCAATTTGAGTATTTTTTATTTTTCTGCCGTATAATTTTTCATTTTAATTATGTTAATTATTTGTTCAGCAAATATATGTAAAATTAATTACAGGCTTTTCTCCTACGAATACAAGACGTTTTGGTCTGACAGGCACTTACAGCTTTACGTCATCATCTGTGAGTCTCTAAAAAGTACGAATATACTAGTCTATAACTTATTTTCTTTGCAAATTTAATAATATTATTCCATACACGTCGGACACTGGCATGTTTTCACACTTAGTGTTTTCCAACCACAAAGTGCACGATCTAGGTTTGACCTATGCTGAACCTGGTATGACCTTCCATTCGAGACCCAGCCTCTCTGCAGGTGAGTGATATATTTTTAAACTTAAAATAATTTCGATGTATTTATTTCAGACCAGCCTATTTATTTTTGTTTCATTGGAACCTTTATCTCCTAGATAGCGTGGTAGGGTCATTTTTTAATATTTTATTCTTTTACAATATCAGTAAATAAAATGTCAGAAATTCGTTTATTTATCGTTTGTGTTTGAAAATAATGTTTCACTTTTGTTTAATATAAAAGAATAAGAAAATTCTACTTTTATAGCAAAAGACTGTTCTTTCTCGTTCTAACTTATATTATTTTAATGTAAACGAAGATCTAGATTGTAGCAAATAAGATAAGTTGAAATAGGTTTTTCTTTCCAATTGCTCGCCTGAGACCACAAATTCTAAACAAATACATTTTACACAAAAGTTAACAATATATAAACATAAATTTGAGAAAAATTATACCAGACTAGAAATATTGTTTTTATTATAAATAATACTTTGAAAAAAAATTTCATGAACTTTTTTCAAACCGGGCATTTTATCACCAAATATCCAACATCAAAAACATCATTAATATTAAAGGGCAGGAAATCTTATTCCCTTATCCCCTGCGCTGGTTTATTTGAGGCGTTGCCGGAGTCAATGGGATAGAGAGGAGAAGACAAAGGGTGCTAAATGCAGGCTTCTATGGTAATCCCATTCAAATCTGTGCCCATTATAAGATTGTATTCCTTGTTTATGAATTATGCATAAAAGCCAATAGTGCTTTAGGTATCCGCAAGATCAAATATCCATCCTGTACTTGTTCGAATATCAACATATATCGTATGCATGCACCGCCGAATAGTGGATGTTTTCCCGGGTCAACGTGAAACAAAGGATAAGCAAAAAGAGCTATTTCTTTTTTAAACATGAATAAAAACGTGATTTCTTCCCAATAAGCTCAGACTCCTAAGAAAAGTGATAACAACATAACGAAATATCTCATTAAAATACGGTTATACGAATTATATCTTATTCCAAAAATCTTGTATTTTAGTGTGCTCAGATTATACAATAACCGACTTATACAGATATGTCAACACTTGTAATTCCTACCTAACGCTTTTCCCACAATGGTGACATTTGCCTGGTAAAACAACTCATTCCTGATGCCACAATGGTGGCATCAGCCTGGTAAAAAAAGTAAGTCCTTCCGCTACAATGGTGTCATTAGACTGGTGAAAGAACTCACTCCTGACGACACAATGGCGTCATCATCCTCGTGACCCTAGTAACTTCTTCGGCCACAACGGCATCATCAGCCTGGTGAAACCACTCACTCCTGACGACACAATAGCGTCATCAGCTTGTGAGCCGCCAGGTGAAACAACTCACTCCTGACGACAGAATGGCGTCATCAGCCTGGTGAAACAACTCACTCCTGACGACACAATAGCGTCAACAGCCTGGTGAAACAATCACTCCTGATGACACAATGGCGTCAACAGCCTGGGGAAAATGGTAACTCCTTCGGCCACAACGGTGTCATCAGCCTGTTGAACCAAGTAACTGCTGACGACACAATGGCGTCAACAGCCTGGTGAAACAATCACTCCTGATGACACAACGGTGTCATCAGCCTGTTGAAACAACTCACTCCTGACGACACAATGGCGTCAACAGCCTGGTGAAACAATCACTCCTGATGACACAACGGCGTCATCAGCCTAGTGAACCATGTAACTGCTGACGACACAATGGGGACATCAGCCTGGTGAAACAATTCACTCCTGATGACACAATGGCGTCAACAGCCTGGTGACAATGGTAACTCCTTCGGCCACAACGTCGTCATCATCCTGGTGAACCAAGTAACTCCTGACGTCACAATGGTGTCATGAGCTTGGTGAAACAACTCACTCCTGACGACACAATGGCGTCATCAGCCTGTTGAACCAAGTAACTCCTGACGTCACAATGGTGTCATGAGCCTGGTGAAGCAACTCACTCCTGGCGACACAATAGCGTCATCAACTGGTGAAACAACTCTCTCCTGACGACGCAATAGTGTCATGGGGTTTGTGAAAAAAGTAACTCCTTACTCCACAACGGCGTCATCAGCCTGGTGAACAAATCACTCCTGACGAAACAATGGCATCATAAGCCTGGTGAAACAAGTAACTCCTGAAGCGAACTGCCTAATTTTATACTGACTTATGACACCATCTGCCGTCATCACCTTAGTGATGCGACTGACTTATGACTCCACAATGACTTCTTCTGCAGTGAAAGTGTAATTTTATTAAATATTATTGATTATTTTATTCACAATATCTCGATAAAGTCAAAATAAATTATAAGCAATGGAAAAAATAATAATCTAAATATTGGTTTGGTTTTACAATACGATTTTTGTAGTACCTCGACCTGCTTATAACCTTTCTACTCCACCCTCTACATGTTCGTATTAATGTAAAATTATAGAGGAAGGAATTTCATAACTATGGACTAATTTCAACAAACGTTTAAAATTTATCAATTAAAATAAATTCGGAGTGACAAAGAGAACATAACATTTCATAATATCAATTATTTTCTGAAAATTATATATATAAAAAAAAGTCATTGTAACGAAATATGTGTTGTGCGTGAATTAAAAACAAAACAATTTTTTGTAATGTACGATCAGTAAAATTGTAATAACAATCTATTTTTATCCATTTCTATCCACGTGAATTACTACTTAAATTACTTTTACCCTCGTCAAAACTTTATCTTCTAATTGAAGAAAGTTATTTGTATTGACCTGAGAAAAAGGCATACATAGGGTAAATAATGAAAAACTAAACTTGATTAGGAAAAATAACCATGGATTCACCCGAGAAGTTCCGGCAAAAAATTTGAAATAAAAGGCACCCGATAAGCAAGTATGCAGCGTTAAAAGGAAGTAGTGTTATTAGACCGAGGGGAGGTTTAAGTCCAACCAGACCACCATTACTCCGAACGAGCTAGGCCATCCCCAGGTGTCTATTTTCGGCAGTAAATTGTCCACCCTCATAAAGTTAAATCCAAGTTACTCTATTAGGTAATGGGGCTCTTGAGAACGGCTGGCTACCCTAAACTATTCGCAACCACGTACGCATTGATTTTACACCCCCCTGCACAGGAACGTGGTAATTACCGTTAATTCACGTCAGGGTTTTTTACATGTAAGAGCGATTATCCTCATGAATCTTAAACAGTAACAACTAAATCTAAACTTGTGATTCAACTTCATTTTTTCATAAGTATTTCCAAAGAATGTTTATTATGAACATATCCATCAGTTAGGGCCTAAACAATCAATAAACATGTTAGAAATTGGCCGAAAGGATTATATTTTAAATAAAAATTCACCACGTGTTTGTGATTAGAAATTACAAACCGCGGTAGTCGATTGGTTAGGCACCAGACTTTCGGCTCGCTGACCTCAAGATCGTAGGTTCGATTCCCATCATCACCAGGAATTTCCTACTCCTCTCCGGCAAACAATTATTCATTTATTAACATTCTCTAGCTAATATAAAAAACATTTTGAAAATAAATATACCGACAAAACCTTCCTGCTTCTTCAATTAACCTTAGATACACCAAGTACTCAGGAGCAGTATGATCACTAAGTAAACATTTTTAATATATAAAAAAAAATATTTTTCGTTTATTAAATTGATAATTATCCACGACTGGCTAAGTCTTGATAGAAGGAGATGCTCAATATGATAATAAAATGAGACAGTCTGACATAAATAGAATTAGGTTATATCGTCAAGAAAAATAAATTATATTGCAAACAAATGGAGGGAGGGAAAGGAAAAGAATACCAAAGAATGAAAGGGTTGACGAAGACCATTGAGATTTTCCGGTCCGAAAAATCAAAAATTGTTATCCTATTTAATAAATACGTACATTTCTATATCATAATATTTGTGAGCCAGCTTCAAGTTTGAAATTATCATTAATTTCTTGTAATGTGTCTTCAAGGTACATTCTTGTGAAACATGAAATTTTGAAAATAATAAAACTTCTTCAATAGGGAAAAGTTGATTTTCTTTTTGTTGGATTTGCTAAGATTAAAATTCTTAGATTAGATAGGGTTTCAAATGTTTTTTAAAGAAACTTATTTATGTTTCGTCCTTTATCCGATTTGTAATTGTACTTGCTGGATATAATGGACTATATTCAAAAATTATTCAGAAATCGTGAGATGCGGTCTGGTGTGATGTAGGTTTCAGAAAAATGGCCCTCTCAATACGACACGCAAGAATGGCACAATTACACATAAGAACACTTTGAGCCCTGAAGATGATCTCAATAAAGATCGAAACGTTGGCACGATAAAAAATTTTTTTTTCTGAAACCTACCACCAGACCGCAATAATTCTCGATTAACGGTCACTAATCACCACTCACTATATTCAAATTTCTCCATATGTTTTACAGTTAAATTTTCACAGAATGAGGAAAAATGTACAATAAACAGTTACATCGATCTGTTTATTAATCAACGTCGAGTTCTCTCGTAAGTTAGTTTTCCCTTTTTTAATACGAAATATTTAGAAATCTCTCTCTCTTTGTCCCACTCACTTTCACGGCCACTTTTTCACAAATACTTTTTTTATATTACCCTTGAAAGAATTGTTCAGACAAGTTTAAAAACACATGTTCTTGCAAAAATAATTAATTAAATATTTCATTCCTTTTACCTCTTTTTAAAATGTGTTTTTGTCTTACAAAATACAGTTAAAACTGTTTTTCTTTAAATTGCAATGTAACAAAACCAAAATTTAGAAATATCTCTCTCCCTTCCTGCCACTCACTCTTTCAATGACATTCGTAATTTTTTCAGACAAATTTGAATATATTTTCTTGAAAAAGGATTAAATTCAAACTTTATTCTTATTAGAATATGTTTCTGTATAACATAGCAGGAAAAACAAAAAAATAAATATTTAAACATAAAAACGTATATATGTTAAGAAATCTCTCCCTGTATAACTCTCTCTCACTCTCTCTCTCTCTCTCTCTCTCTCTCTCTCTCTCTCTCTCTCTCCATCTCTCTCCATCTCTCTCTCCATCTATCTCTCTCTCAATACATATCTATTTATTTATCTATCTATCTATTTATCACTTTTTATTTCTGTTTGCCTTTTTTTCTAGGTATTTATCTATCTATCCCACATTCTGGCCATCCTCCTTTTCCCCCTACATAAAAAGTAGACCAATTTGAATATGTATATGCTCTTATAAAATGGCTAATTTAAAATTTTTTTCGATTAAAATATGTTGTTGTCTAGTACAACGCAGGCAGAAAACTTTTGGTTTGTTTCAATACATAAATGTATCAAAAAAAGCTAAGAAATTAGAACTTTCTCTCCTTCTCACTCACTCTCTCTCTTTCCCTCAATCTCTCACTTTCTAACACCCACACTTTCTAACTCACTTACGTAGTCACTCACTCTTTAAATGTCATTTATAATCTAGTCAGACAAATTTGAGATTTTTTTGAAAAAGGGTTAATTTCAAGTTGTTTTCTTTTCGATTATATTTTATTGTACAGTATAGCCTGAGCAATTTGTGAATACTATATTCACGTAAAAAGCATACATGTTAAGAACTGTCTCTCTCTCTCTCTCTATCCATATTACTTATCCACTTTATTACTTAGTCCTTCCGTCTTCGTAAGTCACTCGAATTTTTCAGACAAATTTGGATATATGTTTTTCATGTGAAAGAGTTCATTTCAATTCAAATTTCAAATTATATTTTTATGTAGAATATGTTATTATGTAAAACTTAGCCAGAACAATTTAAAAAATTATTTTAACATAAAAACGACACATAGTTAGATCTCTATCTTTCACTCTCTCTCTCTCTCTCTCTCTCTCTCTCTCTCTCTCTCTCTCTCTCTCTCTCACACACACACACACACACACACACGCACACGCACGCACGCGCGCGCGCACGCATCTCTCTCTCTCTCACACACACACACACACACACACACGCACACGCACGCACGCGCGCGCGCACGCACACACACACACACACACACACGCATACACACACACGCACACACGCACGCACGCACGCACACACACAAACAAACAAGCACATTATTATCAGATGATTTTACTGCATGAGAAAACTTGTTACCTTCTTTTCCTCAACTTTTCGTTTATAGTTTATGCTTATGATTGCAAAAAGCAGAGAATTCCTTATTATTATCACTTTTTTCATAAATTCTTATTCTTACTTAATTAGTTTACTTTATATTATCGTCACACCTTCATTAATTCAGGTGCCACATTTGAAAAAATTTTTGTGACATTTTTGTTATTCTTAGAGGTTCTAGTGCTAAGATAAAGTTTTTTTTCTCTCTCTCTCTCTCTCTCACTCTTTCTTTCTGTTTCGGTCTGTCTTTCTCTTTCTTTCTGTATGCATTTATCGACCAATCTAGCAATATCCCTCACTCTGTGTCTTTTCATTCAGCCAAATTTGAATATATACTTTTTTGAAAAAGCGTTCATTTCAAGTTGTTTTGTATTAGATTATGTTTTATTGTACAATATGGCCTGAACAATTTTATGTGATATTTTTGTTATTCTTAGAGGTTCTAGTCCTAGGATAAAGATTTTTCTCTCTCTCACTCACTCTTTCTCTCTCTTTCTGTTTCTGTCTTTCTCTTTCCTTCTCTATGTATTTATCTACGAATCTAGCAATCTACCTCACTCTTTGTCTTTTCATTCAGCCACCAACATTATTTCTACACACAAATACGACTCATTTGAATATGTAAATTCTTTTAAAAAAGAGTTAATTTTATGTTTTTAAGTTTTACTTGTATTCTATGTTGTATTCTAGTACAACGCAGACGGAAAATAGTTTGTCAATATTGCTCAATATTTAGAAACTCTCACTCTTTCTTTCTATCTTTCTCTTTCTCTCTCTCTCTCTCTCTTTCTATCTCACTTTTGCTCTCTCTCTCTCTCTCTCTTTCTCTCTCTCTCTTTCTCTCTCTCTCTCACATACATACACGCTCCGTGACACTCTCAACAAGACACACAAGAATGACACAATTACGCGAAAACAAACATTTTGAGCCCTGATGATGATCTAAATGAAGACCGAAACGTTGGCACGATAAAGAAGAAGATTTTCTAAAAACTACGTCACACCAGACATAGCACATAGCATCTCACGACCTCCAAATACTCATCAAGTAACGGTCAGTAACCACCACACGCCTTTATTGAAAATTAATTTACTTAAATTTTCATCCCATGTTTTTTTCTATTGGGTTGTCCGGAAAATAATGCAGGATTTTAAGTTTTCATTAAAAAAAATCTATATAAAATATTCTGTTTACGTTTACAGGATTCAAATGATATTGTTTGTTTACCTCTGTAGCATTCCGCTACTTGGAAATAATTCAGTCATCCTTATAATGTCAAAGCGAGAATTTCGTACGATTTTCTTTTACGAGTTTAAACTCGGCCGAAGCGGAGCCCAAACGGCTAGAAACATTAACCAAGTCTGGGGCGAGGGTTGTGTTAATGAGTGCACTGTGCAAAGGTGGTTTAAAAAATTTCGGGAGGGAGATTTCAGCCTTGAAGATGAAGAAGGTCGTGGAAGGCCTTCCTCTCTTAATGATGATGTTCTGCGATCAGTGGTGGGTGCAGAGCAACTCAAAGTCAGTAAAACGACCGTCGCTGACCACCTCAAGGCGATTGGAAAAGTGAAAAAACTCGAAAATTGGGTTCCACACTCATTAAACGATCGCCAAAAAAATCAGCGCTTTGATGTTTGTGCATCACTTCTTTGTCGAAACAAAAATGACCCATTTCTGGCCAGAATTGTTACATGTGACGAAAAGTGGATTCTCTACGATAACACTAGACGTTCTGGACAGTGGCTCGACAAAGGAGAAGCTCCAATACATTTTCCAAAGCCCCCAACTCATCAAAAAAAGGTAATGGTTACGGTATGGTGGGCTTCATTTGGTTTAATACACTACAGCTTCTTAAATCCTGGCGAAACCATCAATGCTGAATCATACTGTAGCCAAATTAATACCATGCATCAGAAATTGGCAGTAATGAAGCCCTCTTTGGTCAATCGGAAAGGGCCCATTTTGTTGCATGACAACGCTCGACCACATGTGTCACGTGTAACGTCACAAAAATTATTGGAGCTTGGCTATGAAACTTTGCCTCACCCACCCTACTCTCCGGACCTCTCGCCTACTGACTACCATTTTTTTAGACACCTGGACCACTACTTACAACACATAATATTCAAAAATCAAACGGAACTGGAAAATGCATTTATTGACTTTATCAATTCTAAAAATTCTGAATTCTACTCAGACGGAATTAATAAGTTACCAACACGTTGGGAGAAATGTATTGAGAGTATGGGAAATTATTTTGATTAAAGAACATTGCTTTAAAGTAACTAGTTTCTTTTTTTTTGTTTAATACCAAAATCCTGCATTATTTTCCGGACAACCCAATACATTCACATTTACAACTATGTTAATATTGTACTGATTACATAGAAAATGAAGAACGGAGCAAGATCAAACAGTTTTACACAGAAGAACGTTACCAACTCACATGTGTATTTATGGAGCAAAACCAGTGGGTAATTTCTCTACTTTATGTAAATTTTCTTTATTTGTTGTTAATTGATGTGATATGAATTGTTAATATAATAATTTTTTTAATATATAGCATCCGACAAATATTGTTAATGATAAAAATTAATTTTGATATGTTATTTTTATTTAATTTGAAGGAGCTTTCATATTAATGTTATGAGTTGGATCTTCGGGAGGTCAAACGACGGATGAAATATAAAGAAAAAGAACAGCTTCATGGTTGAACCCGGAAAGATGCGACTCGTAAGACTCGTAACATTAATTGCTGCAGGTTGATAACTTCAACTTCATCTTGAACTTTCATAGTCAATTAACAAAAAATTTAAAAAAATCATGTATGCAGACAAAATCGTTTTGAAAGACGGGCATATATAAAGATATAAACTCGAATTTACCCACTTTTTCTTAATGAACATAAATAAAAGAGGCATTTCCTTGAGGATTTCCTTTTGCCGTCAATGTTACGTCGAACTTCCTCAGCCGCTTAGGCAATTTTCCAGAAAGGGCGGTTAATTACAGGTGATTCAATTCCGGCTGAAAGTGCCATTACGGCGGGACTTCGTTTTAAAGCGTTTCATGTGAAACGGGTACCATTCGAGGAGGCTGACATTATGATTCCTTTTCACGAAATAATCAAATTAAATGTAGATAGAATTTTCAAACTCCCTTGATAATTTCCATCCATTAGCAGGAGGGGCAATTAGGCGGCGGACTGGTATTAAATTAAACTTTCTTATTCCATGGTTTTTGTCACCACTCCATTGGAGACGTATTTCACCCAGACGCCACTTGCAATGTCAGCATAAAAGTTCTTTTGTTTAAATCAACATGGTCAATGATACAAACAAAAAATATCTTTCCAAAAAAAATTATCTATCTATCTTTCATATAGCTGCTTTGACTATTTCTCTATCTTTCTCACTCTTACCAAATCGTATTTTTTAGGATTTTACAGTTTTCCGCTTGTTAAATTCTATGATGATTTTGTTTTATATATTTATCTTGTTTTCTGATTTTTTTGCACTAAAAGTACACAAAATCCTAATACCAGCTTTTGTAATGTGTCTATTACTCCTCGATCAATTTTTGGACAAAAGGGTAATACGTCTACGCCAATTTAGCATTGTTTTGAGCCAAGCATAGAAAAGGTCAACGTTGTCATACTAACAATAAGTTCGAAGTTCACTTTCTCCCTTCCTTTTGTTGTGTATATCCACTACGCACTTCTCCCGTCCATTGTTCCGACTCGCTTCTAGTTTAGTTAACAGTCCATTCCAATTTCATTTAATGCATCTCTTGTAACGTCAAAACAATGTGTTATCACTGGTAATATATTCTGCTATTGTTTTGTTTGTTCCAGTGACATACAAGTGTATGGATTCAACATACAAGCATTTAAGATGAAATTTTACTGTCAACAAAGTACTAACTATTGAGGAATAAATACAAACCGAGAAATCAATACTTTAACTTCTTTTACTATTACATGTCAATTATTGATATATCTCTTTCGAGCAAGTAAAAACTAAAAAAGAAAATGGAAGTACTCTTATAGCAATAAATACCAATAATCGATGCTTTTGGCAACTGATCACACACACACACACACACACACACACACACACACACACACACACACACACACACACACACACACACACACAAACAAACAAACAAACAATCAAAACCTTTCTCTTTCTCACTCTCTCTCTATCGATATATCGATATCTACATTATAGTACATTATCGATATTTTTAATACAATCCGTCCTCTCACTCTTCCTTTTTGATTTCTTTATAATCTTTTTTTTACATTCCTTCTGTATAAATCCGTTCTGTCTTATTCTATTTATACAACTACACCTATCTATCTATGTAGAACTATTTCTGTCTCCTTCTATTTCTCTCTTCCTCTTCTTCCTTCTCTCTGACTTTCTCCTTTTTTCTATCTATTTCTCTCCTTCTCTTTATCCTTTCTTTCCTCTGTAACAATTATCACATTCTTTGTTTCACAATTTCACTTGTTCTACATTTTCTGTTTCTAACTTTATGTACCCACCTTCTCTCCATTTAAGTGTCCCACACTTTCACATTTTTTCCTCTCTTTTTTCCTCTCTCTTTTCCTCTCTGTCTGGGAATCAAATTATCTCTATTTCTGGACATTTCTATTTTTACTTCTCCATCTTATTTTTTTTCACATTCCCCTCTTTCACTTTCTTTTCTTTTTCTAAATTTCTATTAAGTCTTTGTTTTTTCTCCCTCCTCTTCTCTCTCATTCTCCCTCTCTCATTCTCTCACTCTCTCTCTCTTTACCTCTAATTATCATATTCTTCGTTTCCCACTTTCACTTTTGCTTCATTTTCTGTTTCTAACTTTATGTATTCATCTTCTCTCCCGTTAAATCTCACACTCCCTCTCATTCTTTCACATTTTTTCCTATCTTTTTCCCTTTCTGTCTGGGTATCTCATTATCACTATTACTGTATCATTCTCTTTTTCCAGTTCCTTCTTATTTTTTCGCCATTGTGTCTCTTCTTACACATTTGTTTAAATATCCCGTTCTTCTTTTCCCTCTTTCCCTTTTTTTTCTTTTTCTCTATTTATCTTATTTCTTTATTTCTTTCTCTCTCCCTCCCTCTCACTCTCTCTCTCTCTTTCTCTCTCTCTCTCTCTTTCTATTTCTGTTTATCCATCTTTGTAATAATTGTGACATTCTTCGTTTCCCGCTTTCAATTTTTCATCATTTTCTTTTTCTAATGGTATGTACTCATCTTCTCTCGCTTTAAGTTTCCCACTCACTCTTTCAGATTTTTTACTCTGTCTTTTCCTCTCTGTCAGAGTTTCAAATTATCTATAGTTCTGTATCTTTCTCTTTTTCCCTCTCCATCTTATTCTTTCGCCATTCTGTCTCTTCTTACACATTTGTTTAAATAACCCGTTCTTCCTTTCCCTCTGTCCCTTTCTTTTCTTTTTCTATATTTATGTTATTTCTTTATTTCTTTCTCTCTCCCTCCCTCTCTCTCTCTTTCTTTCTATTGCTGTTTATCCCTCTTTTCTCTGTAATTATTATGACATTCTTCGTTTCCCACTTTCAATTTTTCTTCGTTTTCTTCTGCTAACAGTACGTACTCATCTTCTCTCCCTTTAAGTCTCTGTCTCGTCTTCACTTTGAACATGTTTCCCTCTCTCTTTCCCTCTCTATCTGGGTGTCAAATTATATCTATTTCAGTATCATTTTCTTTTTCCAGCTCCATCTTATGTTTTAGCCATTCTGTTTCTTCTTATACCATTGTTTAAATATCCGATTTTTCCTTCCCGTCTTTCTCTTTCTTTTCATTTTCTCTATTTCTCTTATGTCTTTACTCTCTCCGTCATTCACTCGTTACCCTTTCCTTTCTTCCCCTTTCCTTTTTCATCTTCATTCTTTGTCTGAATATTTTACCCCTAAATCCATATTCATTCATTGAGTGTAAGATTTTATAATTCTTTACCTCCTTCCCTCTATCACCCCCGCCATTATTCTCTCTCTTTCTCACTCTCTCTCTCTCTCTCTCTCTCTCTCTCTCTCTCTCTCTCTCTCTCTCTCTCCCGCCCTCCTTAGTTTCTACTTCCTACATGCTGAAATTTTCTGAAGATAATGACAATATTCTGTATTATTTGGAAAACACAACACGTATAATTTTCTACTTACATAATAACTCACTTAAACGAAGTTTTGGATATGATTAGTTTTACTTTCTAAAATAAAACCCCAAAAACATTGCTTTCTCCCTCTATCGCATTTTCTAATTCTTAATATCTAAAAAAACTGTCTCACATTATTATTTTTACGTTTACTTCTTAAGCTCAGCGTGTTGAACTCTCTGTTATACGAAAGGACGAAAGGACAGAAATGTACAGGTTCAAAACAGAGTAGACATGGATTGAAATCCAGATGAGCAGACACAGTATACTTATAATTATAGAATGCTCGACAAACACCATAAATTGTTACTTTTTGAGCTTATGCTCTCATTGCTATTCACCATAAACTTATTTGTAGTCATGAGGAAGGAAGTGCCATTCATCTTACCTTCGAGTGCGAAGCAAGCCTCTCAATGTTGAAACAACTTACGGTACCGAGAAGACCCGAGAAAAAGAATTGCAGCAATAACAGTCAATGACCTTTAACGTCGTAAAGAAAGGAGGGAGTCATTTGAACTGAACTTAGGAACTAAGAAAAGTACAATAAACCAGAAGACTGCAGTAGTAGGAGACTGAAAAATACCCACTTTCTAGTCCCTTCGACATCATGTAATTTCGGTTCTTCCGTCCAGTGTGTCTTTTGGTCCAATTAATATGGTTTTTTAAAAATAAAAATTGGTTTCGCATTGTTATTATTGTCAGTTTTTTAGTATAAGGTAGTAAACAATAAAATTGTTCTAATATAAAATATATCGGTAGATTACTGTTTTTCATTAAATGGTCAGAATGAAATTTTAATCGTAAAATGTAAAATTGAGGAAGTTCGTAAAAAGTTGGACCTTGCCGCATGTTTCATTTTCGTTATTTATTCATGCTTCGCTTCGTTTTATTTTATCCAATGTTTTTATGTTTGTCTCATAACGTAAAGACTTATAATTTAATTTTTTATTGATTTATAACGTTGAAAGACTTTGATGTTGGGTTTGTGTGTTAAACCCCCTCCCAAAAAAAAGTATTTCAATATAAAAAAGCATTTTGTTCACCTATTGCCATTATTTTTCTCGAACAGGACCTCGGTGATGGAAGTGTTAAAAGCTGGAAGGGCGTGGAAAAGCCCTGGGAGCCCTAAGGCACAAAAGTGGGTTCCGAGCAAAAACAAAGCCATTTAGGAAGATATAAAAGTTTGTCTTTACGGTGTCAGCCATATTGCTTGTATCCAGGGAGCTGCTATATCGTAAAAGATGAGACTCAGCCGAGCACACCTGCTTAGCAGCTCAGAATAGGGCAACTCCTTCTCGTCTGGCCCAATTAGCTTGTTCAACTTGCCCCATTGTCATTCATTGTCCTAGTTATCAACATCTCGGGCAAATGTTTGACGCCCTTTGATTAAACAAGCTGAAAAATTTATTATTCAAAACTGCCTCCTTACGAAAAGTTAGACAATTTTTAAGACTTATAAATCCCTGGTGTAAAGGAAAAAAATCTATATTAAAGCTACTTTATTATGCAAGTCAGCTCTCGGCCTGAAAACTTCTTATGAGTTTTGAATAGAGGCCAGGAGGTAAAGGGAAGAAATTAAATGAAATTCTTGAAACTCTACTGCTGAGGGAAAGTTTGATATAAAAATGTCTAGATGTTCTTGACCTATATTTCTTCTTTAAAAATTACACAATGAAGCAAATTTTTAGTAAAAAAAAAAATAGCACAATGAAGCAAATTTTTAGTTAAAAAAAAAAAAATTATAATATTTGAGTAATGCACTCATCTTTACACACAAGCAAATTACTACCTTTTCAAAGAAACTAATAGAAAGAACGTAAACTGAAGTTAATCCTTCATTCAAAAGGGCTTAATGTCTTCGTTATCCGCTGGGCGTCATGGACGAGAGGTCACAACTTTACAATACTTTATATATTTATTTAATGATCGTGTGATGCGGTCTGGTGTGATTTTCCTTATCGTACCAACGTTTCGACCTTTACTTAGATCATCTTCAGGGCCAGGGATTTACAAACATTTTTTGCATTATAGAAATACATGTTAGATATAAAAATGATTTTTCAATTAATTAAGGTTTTTAGTTGCGATAAAAAAGTCAGTGTAACGAGCGGGATTCGAACCCACGATCTTCGGCTAGATACGCCGCTGCTCTACCACTTGAGCTATCGTGACTTGGATCTACTCGGACTCTAACTTCCCATCTGAACCCCACCTTTTTCAATTTTCCATTCTTTTTGCCATTTTTGACTTTTTTTATCTCAACTAAAAACCTTAATTAATTGAAAGATAGTAATTTGTCAAACGGACTACGAAAATTAGTGAATTTAATAAGTTAAAATGAATTATACCTTCACTAAAGCTCTCCGTGACCATTTCATTTGTCTCAGATAATCAAATTGATTACACGACATTTGAAAAATAGCAAAAAAGAGAAATTCAAAAGGTGGGGTTGAGATGGGAAGTTAGTGTCCGAGTGGATCGAAGACACGATAGCTCAGGTAGTAGAGGTACGTATCTAGCCGAAGATCGTGGGTTCGAATCCCACTCGTGACACTGACTTTTTTTCTCAATTAATTAATTCAATATCTCAATTAATGTCATTAATGACATTAAATAATTCAAATTTTTAACAATTATTATCACAGATTTAAAGTTTTCTCCAAAGTGGAAAATTGACTTGGTTAATTTCATGTATTTTTTAACAAATTAAAATAACAATCACTTATCATATCACAGTCTTGACGTTAATTAAGACAGTTTATCTTTTTTTATGCAAAAAAACGAAAGTTCCTGGAGGTCTTTTGCATAAAGAAAGATTAACTGTCTGTTAATTACCGTCAAGACTGTGATATGATAAATTATTGATATTTTAATTTGTTAAATAACACAAAAAATTAGCCAAGCAAATTTTAAACTTAGGAAGAAACTTTAAATCTGTGATAATTGTGATAATAATTGTTTAAAATTATGTTAAAAATTGTTGTTTAAGAATGTGGATTTTAAGAAAAATGTAGCTTTAATTGTTGACTGGTTTTTTAATATTAATTCGTTGGTCTGTGATAAGATGTTGAAAACCTTTCATATTAGGTTGTGATAAGAGTCTAGTCATGACCAAAATATTAAACCGTTTTTTCGGAGTCTGAAGGACTTAAATATGTATCACACTGGCTTCTTTTAAAATAAGCTATTAAAAAATATTAATGACTGACGACCACTGTTTTAACCACTGTAAGTATGAAAGAAACAATGATAACCATGTTGGTCTAAAAATGGAAGGAATCTTTTATTTGTATCAACTCACCTGAGGAAGGATTAAAATAAATCCGAACGTTGTGGATTAAAAAAACCGGTTTTTTTTAGGTGACCTATCCCACCTTCAAAAATCAGAAGATAAACAGAAACCCAAGCTACATAAGAGAATACGTATTGAAATGTAAACGAAGAGATTTTGAAATAACGTTATTTCTTTATAATTACTTGATACTATTGTTGATACAACGGAAATGATTTTTTTGCAATGCTGTAGGTTTGTACATTCAATCAAATTTTATATGTTGTTTTTACCACTTTTATGTTACGGTCGTAAACGGTTTTTCAACACGGCTTAAACGATGACCTGTGCCTGATATTAAAAGTCGTAATTATTAATTACGCTCCCAGCCCTGGGTTACTATATATTAAGTCGTTAAGGAAAGATGATAACGGCCTATGAAATAACAGTTAAGTCAGCAGTAATCTCCAAGGGTTGAGAACGTCCGTAACTAAACTTTAATTAACGAACCCATTGGTGTGTGGATTTAATATTTCTTTGAGAATGTTAAAAATATTGGTGGCTTTCAAATGTTTCAGAGACTAGCAACTATTTTTTTTTTTTTTTGCAAACTTGTTTTATTTCTTCTATTTCTTTGAAACAGATTTTATATTTGATATAGTTTTATTTTGTAGAGAGATTGACCATTTATTTATGTTAAAATAAATCTCTAAAATTTTACTGTTCTTTAATAATTTCTCAAAACAATTAATTCCCAAAGAGATGGCAAGAAATTGCCAATTTTTGGCATTATTTGATCAAAATGTGCTTGGTATATGCAATCAATATTTTGCTTTTTATTTTTCTTTATATATTGCGAAATGTTAGCTAGAGTTTTTAGAAAATTGTGATACGCTAAAGTTTTGGAATAAATTAAATTTGTGACGAAATGATAAATTTAAATACAATTATATGCTTATTACCTTGCTAAAAAAATTTAAAATACCAGCAGGTGTTAGAGATAAACGTACAGAAACGTTACGAAATACTTATTAAATTCACTAGTTTCGTAGTCCGCTTGACCAATTAATATTTTTCAATTATTTTAGATTTTAGTTGAGATAAAAATGCCACTGTCACGAGCGGGATTCGAACCCACGATCTTCGGCTAGATACGCCGCTGCTCTACCACTTGAGCTATCGTGACCTCCATTCAGTCGGTCACTAACTTCCCACTTCAACCCCACCTTTTTTTAAATTTTCCTTCCTTTTTCACATATTTCAAATGTCGTGGAATCTATTTGATTTTCGGCGACAAATCCGGCTCGTGAGACTGACTTTTTTATCTCAACTAAAAACCTTAATTAATTTAAACATATTAATTGGTCAAGCGGACCACGAAACTAGTGAATTGAATCAGTTAAAATGAAGTATATCTCCAGTAAAGCTCTCCGTGGTCATTTAATTTGTCGCCGAAAATCAAATAGATTACACGATATTTAAAATATGCCAAAAAAGAGGGAAAATTAAAAAAGGTGGGGTTGAGATGGGAAGTTAGTTCCAGTGTGAATCGAGGTCACGATAGCTCAAGTGGTAGAGCAGCAGCGTATCTAGCCGAAGATCGTGGATTCGAATCCCGCTCGTGACACTGACGTTTTTTATCTCAACTAAAAATTTTAATAAATTAAAAAATACAACTTTTCAGGAGAGTTGATTTTCTGACAAAGCTAGAAGTGTTCCGGTTACAGTCAAATTACATCATAGAAATTGAACATTGTTTTCTCTGGCAGTCGGATGTTGATAAAAGAAGGATCCGTGTGGGAGGTAGTTTTTGATACAAAATAAAAAAGGAAATCTTCACTTAGGCGAATTTCTTGTCGAGATATATCATGGTAAACCAGACGTAGTTGATCGGAATTATTCAAAAATAATTTGAATTACTTTAAAGTTTAGATTATGATGAAATCAATTTTATTATGAGCAAAATCGGTGGTAGTATTCTATTTTCAAATGGTATTTCTTTCCACGAAAAATAGTCAAAACGGCCCTTGTTTGGGCAGGGTGGCCAATCCTACACCTCATAAAAATAATATACAATTTTTAGGGTTTTAATCTGTTTCAATTTAAAAACTGCCGTGAAAACTAATGGGAATACAAATGGTACGTGTTTAGACGAGGCTTCATGAAAAAAAAAAAAAATCAATGTTACCTTTGTTGAAAGTGTTGATTGCTTCAGTCGGAAGCCATTGCCTCCAGAAATGGCCTACGTCCTTAAATCCGAGCCTCTCTCCCGGATTGGATCCAGGATCATTGTGTCCCAGAACAGGAAAAACGAACTGCGACGAGAAGGTGGAAGAAAGTAGGTGCGTGAGGTTTTGCAAGGCGTGGACCTGCATGTCTGAAGAACGACCGCTAGCAGTCCCAGAAAGACCGTCACTGAAAAAATATATATTTTAAATTATTTAAAAATGAATTAAGATTTTTAGTTGAGATAAAAAAGTCAATGTCACGAGCGGGATTCGAACCCACGATTTTCGGGTAGATACGCCGCTGCTCTACCACTTGAGCTATCGTGATCTCGATTCACATTGACACTAACTTCCCATCTCAACCCCACATATTTTGAATTTTTCCACGTTTTTGCCATTTTTCAAATGTCGTGTAATCTATTTGATTCTCGGCGTCAATTGAAATGGCCCGGGAGAAGTTTAGTGAAGATGTACTTCATTTTAACTGATTCAATTCACTAGTTTTCGTGATCCGCTTGACCTATTAATATCTTTCAATTAATTAAATTTTTAGTTGAGATAAAAAAGTCAATGTGACCAGCGGGATTCGAACCCACGACCTTCGGCTAGATACGCCGCTACTCTGCCACCTTAGCTATCATGACTTCGTTAGTGACCAAGTTGATCGAAGTCACGATAGCTCAGGTGGTAGAGTAGCGGCGTATCTAGCCGAAGGTCGTGGGTTCGAATCGCGCTGGTCAAATTGACTTTTTTATCTCAACTAAAAACTTTAATTAATTGAAAGATATTAATTGGACAAGCGGACCACGAAAACTAGTGAATTATTTAAAAATATCATTTTCAATATATTAATGGTTTATACTGGATACACTTTAGGTACTTTTGAGGAAATTATGAGTGTGACGTGTTTCTATAAAAAACCATATAAAAAATAAAACAGAAAACACACGTATAAAACAAAACGGAATACAATAAACTTTTTCTATTGTCAACAACTAGTGTATATTGATAGTTTTGAACCAGAACTTGGCTTTGTCAATCGCCAAAGCTCCAGGGATTGCTGAGGGTACAGATATTTACTAAAAATTAAGTTTTTCTTGTAAACAAAATTTTTGCATAAAGGAAGATAGAAACTAGGAGGAACATGTATTTTCAAATACCAAAAATAATGCACTAGCTTTTAACAAAAGCAACAATTTTTAGTCAATTTTAACTATAAAAAGAATAATATTTTTAATGATTGTTTATCTAGAGCCAGCTTATACTAGCACTTTAATAAAATATTGTCTAAAAACTGTAATATTTCGGGATGCAAAAGATGGAAATGGTAAAATTTTTGTTGTCTTTAGGTTAAACAAGTTATATTTCATGCGCTAGAAGAAAGCTGAAAGAGTTTTTTTACAAAATTCATGAGATATTTCCATTTGCACACAAAACCCGAAATAAACAATTTAACTTTGCAAAAATAATCCTCCTATTCTCCCGGAGTCCATAAATTTGCATAAGAGGAAAAACAAACGGATATTTTTCGGTCTTTCCCCAACCGGAGCGAGACAGCTGCCACAATCATAGGTCGGAGAATGAATGCCTCGGAATATGAGAGAACATTAGAATCGTGAAAATAAATAGTGCGGCCAGGAGTCCATTTGTTACAGTCCTGGGCCCGAGTCACGTTTCGAAATCATTTGTTATCAAAAGTCCTCACAATGTTTGCCGTGGTTGGATTATTTTTGTAAAACGTTGAACCGGTCGGTGTGAGGCCGGGATGATGTTGACATATACCAGATTGGGCCGAACCGCCCCCTGGCGGGCTGATCCTTGGTGATAAATTGTGATCGCACTGCAAAAACCCTGTCTCGCCGATTCTTGAGAAAATGGACCGTAGGTCTAAGCTTACCTTAGGAAATCTACTGAACTTGTAAACAGGTTGATGTTACACGCCTTGACAACTGTACGATATAGAACGGTCATAATTCCCACATCTAGAATTTATGGTAGGCATAGTTTACGTACACTAAAATTTACAACTAAGGTCAGCTTACAAATATTTTCTCTTTGCTTCTATACTATGTGTGTTTTTATGAAAGGTAAGGCTTTTTATTTTTTCGCTGCCTGTTTTATTGCAACATTAATAAGTTTGGGTGCAAATCCATTCATGTGTAGTGGTCTCTAATTGATCATATTAATTATTCCAATTAATTATTCTTTTTATGTAAGGCCTTGGTTGAGATGAAAACATCAGTGTCAGGAGCGGGATTCGAACCCACGACCTTCGGCTAATACGCCACTGCTCTAACGCGCTATCGTGACTTCGAACTTATATGTTATAATATGTGTTTTTGTGACGTGATGATATATATATGTTATCTATATTGAATTTGATTTATGATGTGAGCGTGGCTGCGGCTGAGTTTACACGAGTCTGTTCTGTAATTGACATGCTTATCTCTGTGATGTAAACCATTTCTAAAAATTTACCTCGATGTTTGTTTTGTCCTGTGTTTAATATTTTTCTGTTGATGATATCAAAATTGTGTTGGTGTTCAAAATGGTAACAGTGCTGTGGGGTTTTGTTCAGGTTTTTTGCTGTCATTGTTTTACATTCTTTTCCAAACACTAGGATATAATTCCAATGTAGGGATACGGATGAAAGAGGCGGCCACCTCGACCTGAATAGACCTATTCTGCTTCCCTGTTATTTATAACTCACCGGCCAGCTTCAGGCTACAAACCAGCCTCCACAGCTTTGCGAGCGGTTCGTTGATGTAGGATCTTCCTTGTGGTTTTTCTTGTCCTGGTTGCAAATACCTGCACCTACATAGACTACATAGACCTTCACAGAAACATAAAATGTAATCTGCGGTCTCCTCTTCTTCCTGGCAGTATCTGCACAGTGTTTCTTCTGTCAGTACTCCTATCCTGCGCATATGCCTTCTTAAGTGGCATTGCCCTGTCAAGCGCAACCACCCTGGGAGTCGTAGCCTACTATGTGTGGAGCTGCGGCAACGACGGGTGGTTCGTTGGCTCGAGACCCCGAAACGGCTCACCTAGTGTTCTCAGCCACGTCCCTTTTCTCAATCCGAGTTCCTTCATTCTATCCTGTGACGCACACACCCCTGCACAAAATAAAGGTGTAGCCCAGAGGGCGGGGCAACCTCTCTAAAGCATAAGCTGTACTCGTGCCTAGGGTCGGAATGGGCAGCGGTTGCCTTAGCAGAGTCACACGAAGGCCAGTGCACCAGATCCTGTCTGCATAGACGGGGGAGGGTGTATGGCCATCTGTACCACGGGGTAACTAAACCTTCCAAATTCAGCCCTTGTTACACTGAAAACGGATTCGTGGTGGTATGTGGTGACGCCCCTGGCGGGAACTTAGACAGTGGCTGTCTTCTATTTGTGACCTTCGTGAAGCTTGCGTATGGCCAGCGTTATTACCCCCGGCCTCTTGGGAGACGTTGCGACCGGACGACAGCGTATAGGCGTTGAGGACGCGATGATTATGCTGAATAGTCCCTCGAATGAGTGAGTAAGCGAATGGAAACAGGTAGTGAATCGGTTGCTCTGACTCGAGTGTGCTTTGCATTGTTGTGCGTATGACCGGCGTGATACCCATGGGGAAGCGAAGGATCGGACCACCTAGGCTAAGCCTATGGCGTCCCTCGAATGCGCGTGGAAGGTGTAGGCTGAGCTCGACAGGAGGTTTTCCCGTAGACGGTGCTCATCTAGAGATTGGTTAGCAATTCCAATAAAAACAAAACCGCGGCCCCTGGCGGATCCGGTAGTTTCCACGCTTATGAGAATCCCCAATAATCTGGGAGATAGAGTCGCTTTCTCTATCTTGGGAGTACGCGGGAGAACAGGCTGATGTATTTCGCCCTGTTAGCCCTTCGCGTGCGGCATACGACCCGATGCACAATGCGGACCCGACCATTCGGAGTGGACAAGCGGAGAGCGAAGTTGTTTTAGCCCTTAGGGGCTGGGGCGCCTCTACACCAATGCTGCGGCAGTAACACCATTCCGTCGTATGCAGAGGTGCGTCTGTTGTCATCTTGAGAATCAAAACGTCCGATAAGGCCGAATAGGCCAGGTGCGGACGCTAAATATCCTCTTGCCTTGTTGACGAAGTGTTCTCGGGAACCTCATGCCCTGACAGGAGTAAACCAGAATCCTGACTCGTTCGGTTGCGGTTGCATTCCAATAATTCTTATGTAAGTTTTGTGAATGGACCTTCCATGATTCTCTTCGCCTGCGCCATGTGGAATTGTTCCACAAAGATTTGGTCTCATGAAGGATCCATTTTAAGATGTATCCTCTTTTGTGGCAGATTCTAGGCCGCTATGCCGCAGTAGCGTTCTGGGCCCAGAGAGTCCATGTTGGCTTCCTTTTTGGCCAACAATTCAACCTTTTCGTTGCCTCTAGGCCCCGAGTGCCAACACAACTATTCCAGGCTAAGGTCATTAGTGTCGCTAACTTCCGGAACAGTTCCGGACTCTCTTTATATTTTCCTTGAATGCTGCCTGGCTGTCAGAGAAAATGGCTATCTTCCGGGAATGTATTCCTAGCTTTTTTTTCTCTGGCACATTGTTCAATCGCTCCGATTTCAGACTGGTAAACTGCAGCATAATTACCTAGGTTTACCTTCAGTTTAGTCTTGAGGTTCATACCAAAGACCCCAGCTCTCCTACCCTTGTCGTTTTTGAACTGTCAGTATTCCAGTAGGAATATGCCTTTAGTGGTGTTCCTTTGACCAATTCCGATGTATGTTGTCAGACAATTTATACAATTGATTTTGCTGAAGGTGACCTCACTAAAGGTCGAAACTTTGGCACCATACAGAAAACGTTCTTCTAAACCTAAATCACACCCGACCGCATCCCACGAACTCTAAATAATCATTAAAGGTCACTAAATCCTACGCACGTTTATTTAAGAGGTGCCATTACGATAATGGTATTATGCCTTGCTTTACCAAATAGCGTAAAGCCATTAGCTCGTGTTTTCCTCCTATTTTTTCATTAGTAACAAAATTTATGTTTCGTTTGGAGAAAATGGCAACAATAGATAGTTTTCATTGCAAACACCATGATACTGAGACACATATAGGGGCTGAACTATTTAAAATGGCAAGATATTTGATAACATAACCGGCCGTGTAACAAATGTAATGCAGAATAGACGAAGATTCATTTTGTCTACTCTGCTAAGCAAACCACAACACTTAATTATTATTAAAGCCATATTGTCCAATATTGGGACTATACTGTGTCTTTCTCGTTCTTAAAAATTTGTCTTATCTCTCATCATTTATAAAGAGCGAGTTTATCTTTTGTTTTCCTTCTATATTTCCATATAGTAATGTTTACATGAAAAACCTCTAGACACGATACCTTTCGTATTTTGTCGAGTTTCTAAGGAGCCAAAAGTTTTGAATGTAACTCTTTACAATAGCGGAATTCGAATAGAGGCTTGACTATTTGAAATCACGAGATATGTGATAGGATAACCGGGCGGAGGTTACGAATGTATTGTAGAAATGAAAGGGTGATAGAACTGTCCACCCGGCTAAGCCAAACTAAAAAATTTATTGATGCTATATGTCAAATATTGTGGCAATAATGTGTGATTTTCTTTCTTTAAAATATTATCTTAATAATACCTTAAAATATATATAAATTTTCCATAGATCTGATCTTTTATGCAGTTTATCTTAACTTCTGTTTCTTCTTTATTTTTACTTATTACTAAAGTTTTGGGGAAAAATCTCGAGACGTCAACTTTTATTTAATGTCGAATTTTTCCACAGCCAAAAGTTTTTGATCTATTTCTCTATAAAGAAGAATATGAATAGTTCGTTAACTATTTCAAATGCCAAATTTCTGATCGGTATACATTTTTTTAAAGGGTTGTTGACGATGAATTTATGGGTGTAAACGGATTTTAATTCGGAGCAACAGTTTCTAAGTTAATTGCAAAAAGCTTTTTCCGAACACTATTGGAAAAAATGCTAACTTGTACAACATTGTATCAAATTTTACACGTTCAAAATATTATAATTTTCTTAGCTTAGTTCATCCAGTCTAAAAAAATGTTCATACTTTTTGTTAACAAACTGGCTTTGGCATGTAAGCGAATGCAATTAAATCCTTTGAAAAACAATGCCAGTTTAACTAAACTGGATTTGTTCGATTCAGAATTTAATTATATTTCGTTTATTTGTAAAGTATTACATTACGCTTGAATTGGTCCTTTATAATTTATATTTTGTTTGCAATTGCTTTATACTTAAAGAGTTTAATTTATAATTTTATGAGGTTTTATTTGAGTGATTTTATGTGGGTAGTTTAATACTAATATAAATGATTAAAATAAATAATATATTTTTCCTTTATAAAAAGCTACTTTATAAGTAATCTACTGTCATTAACTAAACTGTTAAAATTAATTAAGGTTTTTAGTTGAGAATAAAAAGTCTATGGCACGAGCGGGATTCGAACCCACGATATTCGGCTAGATACGCCGCTCCTCTACCACTTGAGCTATCCTCGATCCACTCGGACACAAACTTCCCATCTCAACCCCACTTTTTGAATTTTCCCTCCTTTTTGCAATTTTTCGATGTTCGAATCCCGCTCGTGCCATTGACTTTCTTATCGCAACTAAAAACCTTAATTAATTGTAATATATTAATTGCTCAAGCGGACCACGAAATTAGCGAATTTAATAAACTGTTAATAAAAGGAAAATTAATCAACTCTTTCATTCAAAATGCAATCAAAAAGGACACGCTTCAATTCGTCCCGACTTGAATCCTAACCTCTAGCCTACAACTTTTTAGGACATGGGATTTATCTATGAGGATGAAGGTATAAGGACAGAACCGAAATTACGAAAAGAATTATATTGGTCTGATTTAATTAATGCGTATTTAAAAATAAAAATACGTGTAAACGAAAACAGCTGTTCAATTTATGGCTGCCATGTTGGTTACCTGCGCCCTAACGGCCAGCAGCGTGACTACATTTTTGTCTTAACATCTAACATTGGCCCTGGCCTGTTAGATCGACCAATGTCAACTATTTGATTCTTACAAGTCTACATCATCATTTTTCTCGATCTAACAGGACCTAACAAAGTTAACAGGGTTAACACAAAGATCGTGAATATCCCTAATGTCTAAAAAGCCGTGGAAATACTGAACCGAAGATCAAGTATAAAACGAAAGAAATCAAGTATACGGTTTGAATTGTAGAAGTTTATCGAGGATCTTTCCAATCAAATGAAAGAGTTAACAGAAATTTCCATATGGTTGGGTGTTAGGAGGTTCTATGTCAATTTATCCTCTGATTAAGTAATATCCAAAGGATGTTTTACGAGGAAGATTGTTGATAATGCGTTTGATATCGGATAGGGAGAAAGCTTTGAGAAGTTCAAGTTAGGGGTTTGTCTAATTCAGCTTTGACTTCAATGCTACGTTGTTTGTCAAGTATTTCAGGAGTACGAATTATACTCTGAGTGTAGAGATTTCGCTTCATCTGTTATTTACCCTGATCCATGGCTTTGTTTGAGAGGATATGAGGTATTTTTGTATTTTTGCATAGTTGAAGTAGCATTCTTAAGTGAATAATCTGTTGTGGTAGGTTTGGTAATAATTTACATAGGTCACATGTTTGTTGCGACTTTTTTTCTTGGTTCTAAAGGATTGAACTCCTCACAAAGATAATTCCAAAAAATGTATAAGAATAACTATATGGAATATTTTTTATTTGAGAATAATTTCGCGGCGTCGGTGCCCGCAACGGTTTATGCTACGGTTACTATGGATGCGAGTCCGGACGAAATATTGTGGACAAGTAAATGAGTAAATCGACGAACTTAATGAGTTTTATTTTCTTGAAAGTATATTTATTGAGCATTGGTTGATAGGTGCTGGGAAAACAGAGCGTGTTAAACACTTATTTTCCACAAGAGACGAGAAGGGAGAGTTTCTTACTTACTGCTAGTCCCTAAAAAAATTGCATATTAATCTATGTATGTTTAGCGGTGATAATTGACCATATTTTTAAAATAAAATTTCAAAAATGGCAAAAAGAGGAAAAATTTGAACGGTTATACGTTGAGATGAGTTGGTGTCCGACGGGATCGAAGTCACGATATTCTGAATTTGTTAGAGCTGCAGCGTATCTAGCCGAAGGTCGTGGGTTCGAATCCCGCTTGTGACATTAATTTATCGTCTCACCAAAAACCTTAGATAAAATGAGTTATTCATTAGAATACAATTTTAATAGCATATAGATTCTTCGTGAAAAATCAAATTTGCACCCAAATAAATGATTATTTTATATAGGTCTTTGTTAAAGTAAAAAAGCTAGAGTCACGGGCGGGATTCGAACCCACGACCTTCGGCTCAATACGACGCTGCTCTAACCAATTGAGCTATCGATCTACTCGGACACCAACGCCCCATCTAAATTACAAACAATTTGAAAAATGGCAAAAAAGGTAAAATGTGAAAAGTTGTAGTTTGGTATTGAGCCGAAGGTCGTGGGTTCGAATCCCGCTTGAGACACTAATTTATCGTCTCACAAAAAACCTTAGATAAAATTAGTTATTCATTAAAATACAATTCTCATAGCATGTGTAGATTCTTCGTGAAAAATCAAATTGGCACCCAAATAAATTATAATTTTATGTAGGTCTTTGTTGAAGTAATAAAGCTAGAGTCACGAGCGGGATTCGAACCCACGGTCTTCGGCTAGATACGCCGTTGCTCTACCACTTGAGCTATCGTGATTCGATCTAGTCGGACACCAACTCCCCATCTAACCCACAAACAATTTGAAAAGTGGCAAAAAGAGGTAAAATGTGAAAAGTTGTAGGTTGGTATTGAGCCAAAGGTCGTGGTTCGAATCCCGCATGTGACACTAATTTTTCGTCTCAACCAAAAACCTTGGATTTAAAAAAATGGCAAAAGAGGGAAAACTCATAAGGTGGGATTGAGGTGGGGAGTTGATGTCAGAGTGGATCAAGGTCACGATAGCTCAGGTGGTAGAGCAGCGGCGTATTTAGCCGAAGTTCGTGGGTTCGAATCCCTCTCGTGCCATTAACGTTTTTCATCTCAACTAAAAACTTTAATTGTCTTAGATAAAAAGAT
>NW_019392721.1:1248240-1333398 GCF_000648675.2 Cimex lectularius
CACACACTCACCCCAGAATACGCGATATTCTTCGGAGAGGGGTCGAACCCACTCCATTTTCGCTAATAACATACTTTCATTATTTACTCCCCAGACGTCACACACTCACCCCAAAGTACTCGATATTCTCCCGGGAGGGGTTGAACCCACTCCATTCTCGCTAATAACTTACTTTTACTCTCCAGACGTCATACCCTCACCCCAAAGTGCACGGTATTCTTCGGGGGAGGGGTTGAATAAACTCCATTCTCGCTAATAACTTACTTTTACTCTCCAGACGTCACACGCTCACCCCAGAGTACTCGATACTTTCGGGGAGGGGTTGAACCCACTCCATTCTCGCTAATAACTTACATTTACTCTCCAGACGTCACACACTCACCCCAAAGTACACGATATTCTTCAGGGAGGCGTTGAACCCATTCAATTCTCGCTAATAACTTACTTTTACTCTCCAGACGTCATACCCTCACCCCAAAGTACACGATATTCTTCAGGGAGGCGTTGAACCCACTCCATTCTCGTTAATAACATACTTTTACTTTCCTGATGTCACACACTCATCCCAGACTTAATCATAAATAAATAGATTGGGAGTACAATAAGAAATGATAAAGATTTTTTTTGTGAAGATCTCTCTAAAGTAAAGTTTGACCGACCAAATTTAACATATAAAAATGCCAGCTAATTTTATTATCATATTAAATGAAGTGTTTGTTTTTCTAATGAAGTAAAGTAATAACTTAAAAATACACCAAACTTTTATTTATGGTACCAACAAAGTAATATTTTTAACGGTCAGGCTGATTAACTGTAACAACAAATACTGCCATTTATGACTTTCCATTTTACTTGTTTAATTAAAACTGATACATGATTGGAAATTCCAGGTTTTCTATATTATTCCTCAGTTTTACAAGCCCGTTTTCAAATATTAATCAACTCTCGCACGAGATTGGTACAAACAGACTTAATTGACGGGTGTAAACCTTGTTGGGCAAAATTGTTATCATACCAGAATGGGACGAAAAAAGTTAATTGGTTATCAGGTCAAAAAACGTTTAGAAAATACTAGTCATGTTTTTATCCCTGTGAATATTTTTCTTTTGTTATACCTATTTTGCCAAATTGAACGATCGAACACCGTAATTATCCTGGTACAAAAACACACAAGTGTAATGTAATGAAAACAGGTATGAAATTGACAAAAGACAAGTATTTTAGAGAGTGAAAAAGTTTTTTCTGAGCATGTTTACCGTCAACATAGCAGCGAGATAAAAATAAATATCCAGAAATACAAATGGAAAAATAATGGAGAAATTTCTGTAATACTAGATTTTCTCCATAAAAATGGGCAGTCCATTTGAATCCTTGGTCCGGGAGGATAAAAGTAACATTCACAAACCTTAAAAAAAATTACCAGGTTCTTGGTCTACTACAATTGTAAAATAATAAACACAAAATTTAGAGATTTTAATATATCAAAGTTAAAAAATATTGAATTTTTTTGGACCTATTTTTAGACCTGGTGTGCAAATTTCGCAAAAACAACACTGATTAATACAATTTCTAAACTTTCACTCACGTTTTTTCAATTTCGGCTTAAATTATGATGAAAAATTAAGCTAGAACTTGAAAAACCGCAAAGCATCAATTGAACAAAGAACAATCTTCTGATATTCCTTCACAACCAGTTATTTATATCTCAATTTAAAAAAAAAAAAATATATATATATATAAATATACTTATATATACATCATGTACTATACATCTTCATATATATATATACATATAAATACATATAGATCGTGAGATGCGGTCTGGTGTGACATAGGTTTTATAAAAAACATTTTCCTTTATCGTGCCAAAGTTACGATCTTTATTGAGATCATATTCAGGGCCTAGTGTTGTCTGCATTTAAACAAAAAACTTCTCTGGTTGATAGCCGATACAAGTTTTTTTCTCATTATTGGCTATGTCTTCAGATTACTTTTTGCTTGGTGTCTATATGTAGTTGAAATCTGTTCATAGAATCCCATGTTCTTCGTTCTTTTCGTGTAGAAATGTGTGATTTTTAGCGACCGTTAGTTAATGATCATTTGGAGATCGTGAGATGCATTCTGCTGTGACGTAGGTTTTATAAAAACATTTTCTTTTTTCGTGCCATCGTTTGGTTTCGACAATGACAAAAAACTTGCAACCGCTATCAATCAGAGAACGTTTTTATTGAAATGCGGACAACACAAGGCAAAGAAGAAGATATCAATAAAGTAGGAAACTATTAAACTCACTAGTTTTTGTGGTTCACCTGTCCAATTAATATCATTCAATTAATTAAGATTTTTATTGAGATAAAAAGCCGAGAATCAGATTACACGATATTTGAAAAATGGCAAAAAGGAGGGAAAATTCAAACGGAGGGGTTGATATGGGAAGTTAGTGTCCGAGTGGATCGAAGCCACGATAGCTAAGGTGGTAGAGCAGCGGCGTATCCAGCCGAAAATCGTGGGATCGAATCCCGCTCGTGCCATTGACTTTTTTATCTCAACTAAAAAACCTTAATTAATTGTTTTAAAATAGTTTTTTGAAGTCTCACGGAATGGGAAAAATTGATATAGTTAAAAAAACACCTTTTACAATTTTTTCCGACGTTTCGACCTTATTGGGGTCATCTTCAGCCTATAAAGTGGTCATAGGTTCGAATTCCGCCCAGGACACTGATTTTTATCTCAACTAAAAACCTGAAATTAATTTAAAACTACGAAACACATCTTACTATCTCCAAACAATTATTAAAAATAAAGTTGAACTTTCACTATTCGCTGATGATACCGCATTCATAAAATCCTCCTACAGAATTGACACTAGATCTAAAGATTTAAGCGAAGCAGCAAGTAAATGTTTCAATTAATTTAAAAAAATGGAAAATCCGTCCAACTAAAGTTAAAACTGAATCTATACTTTTTACCAGAAGGAGACCTGATATTAATAATTTTGTCAAAATCAAAATCCTCCACTCTGTGCCAAGAATGTCAAATATCTGGGAGTCTGTCACGACCAAAAACTTCCTATTTTTAATAAAATTTCGAAGCTTGCATTAATAATAAAAAGCTCATTTTTAATCTTTATATAAGGCCTATTATTACATATGCTGCCCCAGTCTGGTCGAACACGTGTGCTACCAACTATAAATATATGCAGACTGTTCAAAACATAGCGCTAAGGATTATCGGTAACCCCACGTTTTTAACCAAACATTGAGCTTTGTCTCTAAATGCAAGAAGATTTCAATAGAATACATAAAAAATATTGTAAATTTTGAGCTCATAGACTTAAATTATAAGAAACACAAATAGAAAAGGTTTAAGTATAAACTTTTGTTAAAGATCTAACCTATTATTGTTAAATTATGCATATAATTTTTTTGCATAGGTATCTAAAATGAGTATTTTTTAATACTTTTCATGATACAGGTCAAAAATTGAGCTGAAAGATCAATTTAAGTATATTTAAGTAATAATTCTAAATTTTACCAGTGAAGGTTTTTTCCAATTTTTCCCTCTTTGAATTCGTGACGCTGATATTTATACTTCTCATTACTATAATAAAATTTGTTAGGTGGGACAGGTCATAGTTTTGACCTTAAATTTCCTTTTAATTCTATGTCTAATGACACTTTTTTTAAAAAACTATATTTTATGTTCCAAATAATGGCTCTTATTATTATTATTAGATATTTGAAATCGTTATATCGTTGGAATTGGTTTGGTGTTGATGATTGTTTTTTAATAAAACTCGAGTTTCTCCATAAACATTGAGAATTCTGCTGAAGCCCTACAACAAATACGAACATGTTTGGAAATACTGTTTAAATTTTTATTTAGGAACCAAACTATGCCATGTTTTTTTTGTTTTTCATTTTATGTGATGATGAAATAATGGAAATATAAAATTTAAAAAAATTCAATTTTATTGGACAGATTGTTCGGTTTATTTGAAAGTGAGTAAATTTTGCAATAATACGCTGCCCAACTATTCAAGTTAGAAAGTGAAAAAAAACGCAATGTGTCAAGTGAAAAGAAAGCAGAACAAACAAGCAATTTACAGCCATTCGATCAAAATCAGTTATTTATATCTCTAAAAGGAAAGAAGAAGAACTTTTTGGAACTTGTTAGTTTTAGATGTGGCAGTGAAAAGGCCATTCGTGAAATGAGAACAGGAACAAAACATCTCAGCTTCTGGAAACTTCTCCTCCAGAATTATTACCTGTCTCTGACTAGGAATGACGTACAATACCACCCTTTGTTAACAGGACAACAAAGGGCTACATAAAAAATTTCTAACCGCCTCATTCGATTTTTCAAATTTTAACTCAGTTAATCATAAGCAGCGATTTCGTGTACCAGTTCATTACGGCCCTTTTTAAAAAGATAGTTCCTACTCAGAGTAAGTTGTTTTGCAACGATCCGAATTTCGAGTCATTTAGCTCATCATCAGGTTGAAGGACTTCTACAGCCACGTCTCTTGACATGAATTGCCAAAGTGAACCCGCTGATACCTCCGCCAACGCGACGTTCCAATTAACAGCTGATTTTTTTAATGGCGCTCAATTTGAACGTGCGAAACGAGAAAATTTTAACACAAATAAATATTATAATAGTAAATACTTAACATTATTAAATTACTATAAAAATAATAACAATTAAAATAAGTAGTTTAATTATTTGAACGTTTGATATTATTTATGTACATATTTTAAATGGGAGGTAGATCAAAATTTTACATTTTTTAATTTCAAGTTTCTCAAACCAATCTAGTTCTCTCCCTTTGTTCAAACTATGTAACACTCGTGTATTTAAACAATTAATTAAGGTTTTTAGTTGAGGCGACATTTCCAATTACACGACATTTGAAAAATGGCAAAAAAAGGAGGGAAAACTCAAAAGGTTTTGAGATGGAAAGTTGTTGTCCGAATGGATCGAGGTCACGATAGCTCAAGTGGTAGAGCAGCGGTGTATCAAGCCAAAGATCGTGGGTTCGAATCCCGCACGTGCATTGACTTTTTTTATCTCAACTAAAAACCTTAATTAATTGTAATAAATTAATTTTTCAAGCGGACTACGAAATTAGTGAATTTAATGAATTAAAATGAAGTATACTTCACTAAAGCTCTCCCTGGCCATTTCATTTGTCGTCGAGAATCCAATCAAATGCATTAATAATATAACAGATTTTGATCTACCTCCCATTTTAAATATGTACATTACTAATATCAAACGTCCAAATAAGTAAACTACTTATTTTAATTGTTATTATTTTTATAGTAATTTAATAATATTAAGTATTTACTAGTATAATATTTATTTGTGTTATAATTTCCGCGTTTCGCACGTTCAAACTGAGCGCCATTAAAAAAATCAGCTGCTAAGTTGGAACGTCGCGTTGGCGGAGGTATCAGCGGGTTCACTTTGGCAATTCATGGCGAGAGACGTGGTTGTAAAAGTCCTCCAACCTGATGATGAGCAAAAGGGCTCGAAATCAGGATCGTTGCAAAACAATTTATTGTGAGTAGTAACTATCTTTTTAAAAAGGATTGAACACAACGCTCACTCCATCATTTATCATTTCGGTTCATTACGACTCTTTATCCAAAAGTTTCGCACATACACTCCTTATTTGTAGGAATATGTCATGGAAAAAATTAGTTGAAACAGCAACGTTCAGCAAAAACCACCAATTTCTGGTAGGGCAAGGAACATTTTTACAGTCTTTGAGAAAATTTGCTCGGGTTAATGTCGCCGACCAAAAAAATTCTAGAAGAATTGAATTACGTAACGAGAATTTTTGTTTGAACTAATGGTATTTCTTTTTATGACGAAGTCTTTTGATCAAGGATTCAAAAGATATGTCCGTTTATGGAGAAATTCGATTTAAAAAATCACGAAACCAAAAATATCAGTCTAAATATTAAGATTAAGGCATTGGCCAAGAGAGAATTTTTTTTCTAACGGGTACAAACACCTCCTGCAGTTTAAAACACTATTCCTTAATCAGTATAATCATCCGTCTAGTATGTAGTAATAAAAAGTAACAATAACAGGAAAAATAATAAATGTTGGATTTGCACAATACCACTCTTTGATATAACATATCGTTTAGAGCCTACGTAAACTTTAAGATGTTGTAATTTAACTTCAAAATATGTTTATTTATAAGTTTAAAAAAATTTTGTTATTTCAAATAAACTTATTCACTAAGGCGTTGTAAGTCAGGAGGATATTACGTTATTAGAATTGCCTCTCACCCTACTCGTATTTTCGGACACGTGTTGGATTGTGTTTTGGAAAAGTTCCAACGTTCCAACGCCGAACACGGCCTCGTCTGTCCGACAACGTGTTTGACCCCGTGTCGGCATAATTACAGCCTGTAAGTATCACGTACAGACCACTGATTTGCGGTTCAATATAATCTCGACCAGAAGGTGTAGGAATTGAGGTAAAATACGACAACGTTATTTAAACAGCCTTAAATAACTATGCGTTATAATCCATATATGTTTTCCAGTCATAATTGATTAGGCTTTTTATCCAAGATCTTGGTTGAGATGAAACTTTAGTGACAGGAGGAGGATTCGAACCCACAACCTTCGGCTCGTTGAAGTCAAGATAGCTCAAGTGGTTAGAGAAGCGGCGCATTGAGCCGAAGGTTGTGGGTTCGAATCCCGCTCGTGACATTAATTTTTTATTCAACCAGAAACCTTAGATAAACGAATAATTAATTGGAATGCATTATATTTTAGTCCTATGTGTGTTTTATGTTTCTGTTGTTTTGTTCGAACAATGTTTATTTTGTCTTTATTTAAACAGTCTGAAAAAAGATTAATGAAGTTGTCTCTATTTGTCAGTTTTCTTAGACAATTCGTAGTTCTGTTTTCCTAGTTTTGCTTACAAAACTTTACTATGTTTTTCTAACTTAAAGTAAAGAAAAATCATTTATTGGTTATTTAGGTACCGCAACGAGACTGCCAAAATTATATAATTAAATGTAAAATTGCTAGTGGAAAATACTGTTTATTATTGTCATATATTGTTTATTCGATTTTTTTACCATTGAATATATCATTCAAAAACGCCTCGGACTAATCTTAAGGCCCAAATATTTTTTAATTCTCACACATTTCCCTCTCACTCTCTCTCTCTACCCCTTTTCCAACAGACTCCAACACCTTTTCATTATGTATCGTCCCCATCTTATAAAATTCTAATTTTTTGACGTTTCCTTTTCCACGTCTTTTTACTAAGCTACAGTCCAAAATCAAAATGTAAACAAAAATGGTTACTTTGGATAAGATATTACAGTCAATATATTAAATTATTTCAATTAATTAAGGTTTTAGTTGAGATAAACAAGTCAGTGTCATGAGCGGGATTCGAACCCACGATCTTCGGCTTGATACGCCGCTGCTCTACCACTTGACCTATCGTGACCTCGATCCACTCTGCCACTAACTTCCCATCTCAACCCCACCTTTTGAATATTTGAGATGGGAAATTAGTGTCCTAGTCTCTCTCTCACTCACTCTCTCTCTCTCTCTCTCTCTCTCTCTCTCTTTCGTTTAATGTAAGAAAAGCCGTTAGCGACCAAAATTTTTGAGATTAACGATATTCATTCATTCTTTTTTTTATTATTCACTTCCCATGTCATTCTTAAATTTTTCTTCACCGTTCTCTTTCTCACACACTCCGCTTTCTCTTTTTCTCACTCTCTCTCTCTCTATCTCTATCTCTCTCTCTTGCTCTCTTTTTCGCACTTTCATTTTCGTTATGTTTAACTAGTTATTTATTTATTTTTCTCTCCGTCCCAATCTTTCTCTCTTTTCCATGGAGTCCCTTTTCCAACAGACTCCATCTCTTTTTGCTAATGCTTCGTCCTCATCTTATAAAATTCTAATTTTTTGACGTTTCCCTTACTACGTATTTTTACTAACCTACAGTCCAAAATCAACATGTAAAGGTTTACTTTGAATAAGATATTATAGTCAATATATTAAATTATTTCAATTAATTAAGGTTTTTAGTTGAGATAAAAAAGTCAGTGTCATGAGCGGGATTCGAACCCACGATCTTCGGCTAGATAGGCCGCTGCTCTCCTTTTGAGCTATCGTGACCTCCATCCACTCGGACACTAACTTCCCACCTCAACCCCACCGTTTGAATTTTCCCTCCTTTTTGCCATTTTTCAATTTTTTTTATCTCAACGAAAGCCTTAATTAATTGAAAATAATTTATTTCAATTCATTATTCAAAAATTCAAAAGGTGGGGTTGAGGAGAGAAGTTAGTGACCAATTGGATGGAGGTGACTATAGCTCAAGTGGTAGAGCAGCGGCGTATTACCCTAAAGTCGTGGGTTCGAATCCCACTCGTGACACTGACTTTTTAATCTCAACTAAAAACCTTAATTAATTGAAATAAATTAATTAGTCAAGCGGATCACTAAAACTAATGAATATTAAATTATGTACCTCCACATTTATATTTATCCATTTCTATTTTTAACCTTCTCTCTCTCTCTCTCTCTCTCTCTCTCTCTCTCTCTCTCTCTTTTTGAATGTAAGAAATGTCGTTAGCGACAATATTTTTTTGAGATTAACGATATTCATTCATCCTTTTTTTTTTATTATCCACTTCCACCGTCTTTACCGCTCTCATTCTTTATTTTTTCTTCTCCTTTCTCTTTCTCACACACTTCCCTCTCTCTCTGTCTGTCTCTCTCTCTCTCTCTCGCACTCTCTCTCTCTCTCTCTCTCTCTCTCTCTCTCTCTCTCTCTCTCTCTCTCGTATTTTCTTCTACATGTATATTTTCAAACTAATTCATATTAATAATGTATAAATTCATGATCTATCGATTTAACGTACTAATTTTACATCCTTCAGCCTACGGCCGTTTAACCATCTGTCAATTCAACCTTATAATTAATTTTTAACCTCTCTATACAGATATAATGAAAAATATTCAAACAAAATAAAAGACAGTACAAACAATAAAAGCAGCTGTGTTATAAAATGTCAATTTACAATTATTTCATCATACAAGCGTATTTTTTTTTCTCTACGTTTCAGATCAAACGCGAGCAAATGTTTCAAAGAGAAATACTTTCCGAAAGGACGGACATACCCAATTTCCAAGGTGTATGCGTGATTTCATCCGACGGAAATTTCCTGACGGACCTCCTTTGTGTTCACAAGACAGTCCATTCTAGGAGGGAACATAATGTCTTGACGTGCAAAAAACCTCTAGGTTCGAATAAACGAAAGTAGGCTAATAAATCTTTGCCATGTGAGGGACACAAAGGCATAATTCTTTCTACAAAAAAATAATGTTTTTTTGCCAAGGTTTATTAAATAACGAAATGCTATTAAAAAAAAAATCATATTCATTACTTTATTGATTGCTTAAATGTTAATATTTCAGGCAAATTAAAACAAACAAATGGTCAATTATGAACGGTATAAAAGGATTTTGTAAGCAATTTGTTAAAATGAAAGCCTGGACATGTGTCACAGTGGTTAAAATCACTTGTGAAAAAAACCTACACGACCTCTTCATCTCTTTAATTTGCGAAATCTGCCGTAGCCGGACAATTGCTAGGCCAAATCGTGAGATTTTCCCCTGTGCGACAGTACAAATTGAGGTAGAATCGCAGAAACGGCGATTAATCTTGAATTTTTACAATCCCTCGCAAACAAGTATGTTTTCAATGCGCAGAGACAAAGGCTTGTCGGTTTAATTGCCTTGTGTTACGCGAACCGAGACAGGAGCCGGGGATGAGGGTGGGCCGAATTAAAAAAAAAAAAGAGAAATAAAAAGAGAGAGACAATAACCGACATAGGATAATTAAACCGTGTATCCTCCATCGTATCCGGATTTATCGCCAGGCCCTTTCGACCAGGCCGGGGCAAATCGGCCTCGGCCCAGAGCTATTTCAAAGCATAATTTATCGGATGTAGGGAGAGCGTTGTCATTGTTTGCTTACACCACCTCCGCCTCAACCCTTTCTGAATCAATGACCAATACTAATGAATTTGTGGGGAAGTTTTATAACCAATTCCCAGCCTGTTTTAAAGAGAATACTCGAAAAATATAGATTTTTAACTGGTTATGATTTATATTTGATTTTATGCGTCCAATTATATTTATGTGTACCAAAAAAGCGTTTTATGTAAAGCATGATGGAGGACTTGCAAAAATGAAGCTGTTGAAGAATAACGATAAATCCGGCTTGGCACAAATAGGTATAGTCGACCCACACTTGTTTATTGATTATACGCGCCACTACCCACAAAACAACGTACTAACAACTCATCAATTCCTGGACATCATAGAGGCACTGTTTCGATAAACTACAAATAAGATTTCACACTGGAGCAATACTGCTCAATTTGACCTATGATAGGCTGTTATCGATAGAAGGATAGGATTAAAAAAGTTCACCGTGGTATAACCAATCGATCTATCAAAGATTATTTTGTATGAAGCTGCTTGCGTTTTACATGGATAGGAGGGATAGGGATAAAAGAGGTGGCCACAAGGACTAATCCACCTCGATCTGAATATATTTATTGTGCTCCCATGTTTTATTATAACTCACTGGCCAGCTTCAGGTTGGTGATGAGCCTCCATAGCTTTGCCAGTGGCTCCTTAGTGTTGGATCTCGCTTGTGGATTTTCATGTTCTAGTTGCACGAACCTGCACCGTCATAGCTCTTCACAGAAACATAGAATATGTTCTGCGCTCTCCACCTCTTCCTGGCAGTATCTACATGTGGCTTCTTTTGTAGCAGTGCCCTGTGAGGGTTAGGGTACTAGATCCTGTCTGCATTGACGAGGGAGGGAGCATAACCATCTGAACTATGGGTAGCAGAAAATGTTCCAAGTTCATACCTGCTACATGGGAATGGACCCGTAGTGGCTTAGTGGCGATGTTCTTTGCGGAAAGTTAGAGAACAGGCTGTTCTTCTATCTGCGACTTCCGCCTAAGCAGTCAACCAACTGCAACTAACAAGCAACCAACAGATATTCGTCAGTGGTGCCAGCCTGGGTTTCCTTTAGCGAAGGCACTCTCAGTGTTTCTTCTGTCTGTTCTCTTTTCTGGTGCATCTACTTTCTTAAGTGGCAATGTCCTATCAGGTGTGGGTTCAAACCCAGCTGCTTGGGTGAGGACTCACAGTGGCAGAGTTGTCAAACCCCTGGCGGGGACCTAGAAAAGAGGCTGTGTTTCATTCCTGGCCGTCGACCGCATGACCTCCGAATTACCTCCCGCCCTCGTGGGAATCGGATGGGTATGATTTCCGAGAACGTATAGCCAGCGAGGAGATATGACTACACTGCCGGCGTCCCTCTAATGTGTGAGGAATGTTGGGCGGGGACGGTGTTGTCGTGGCGGCAGTCAGAGCTGCCGTTACAGTAGTCATGGTCTCCACTAGAGGGTGGTATTTTATTTTTATTTTTATTTTCCGAGGGTTCGCAACAGCAGAGGTTATATCAACCCTCGGGGTGCCGGTGTTTTTGAAAAAAATTCCATTTGTAAGTATGTCGGGTTCGAATGCAGGGCCGCTGGATTCGAACCCAGGACCTTGACTTTACAGTGATGAGCGCCGTGTCACCGCCTAAACCGTTGCGGCCACCGACGTCCCTTTTTTGGTGGTTTAGATTCCACTAAAAACCGCGGCCGGAGCGTATCCGGAGATTTGGACGCTAGTGGAGCCCCTACACCCAGGGAGATAGAGTTGTCTCCTCTATATAAGGAGTGCGTGGGAGAATAGGACGATGCATTTCGACCACCTTTTGGGTTTCCTTTTACGCGCGGCACAGGTTAACTACACAACGTGAACCCAAGCAGTCGGAAGGAGCTAGCGGAAGAAGTCGAAAGGTCGGCAGTTTGCTGCAGGATGATTTGGGCTTCTTCACCTGACCTCACGGATGAAGCAGATTTTCCGTTCGCGGAGGTCAGTCGCTCCTAACTTGAGAATCTAAAACGTGTGATAAGGCCTAATCGGCCAGGTGCGCACGCTAATGAACCTCAATGTTACATGATATTGCGACACCAGTGGGAACGTATGCCCTGTCAGGTGTCCAGCCAGAACCTGGATAGGTTGCGGTAGCCTTCCAGTAATTCTTTTGTCAGTTTTATGAATGATCCTTCTATGAATCCCTTCGCGTATCTCATGTGGTATTGTTCGACGAAGTTTTGGGCTCATTAAAGATCCATTTTAAGATCCTCTTTTGTGGCGTATGGTAAGGCACTGTAGGGTTCAGGACCCAGAGAGTCCCTGTTGACTCCTTCTTTGGCCAACATGACAACATTTTATTTGCCTCTATATCCCTAGTGCCCAGATGCCAAAGCCATGGTCAGGACATTAGTGTCACTGACTTACGTCCAGGCCTCCATGCAGATCCAAATAAATATTCTTCGCTTTCAGCTCGCATGAGGCTAAGGCGTATTACCTGACAGTTATCAGATTGTAAATAAAGGGATTTTCCTTATATTATGGTTTGCAGATAGACCTTTTTGTGTTTTTCTGTTTATAGATTCGGGAAAAAGGCTTGGTGATAGAGATGGCTGAGTCTATTAGGCGCCGCCCATGTGTACGTATTTTCTCTAACGAAGCGATTCTGGTAGGTACTGTGGCTACGCTGGCCTTTTGTGATTGTCACGTCCGCTGGTACAGTAAGCGCAGTAAGACCTTCATATCCGTTACATTGGCGCGTTTTCTCGAGAGGAAATCCATTCGCAGCTTGAAGGTCGACAACCCATTCCCTAAACACGGCAGTCATCTTCCTGATGAAGGCGTTTTCATCCTCGACCTATTCTGATTTCCTGGCTTACTTTTTGAAAAGCAGTCATTGAACGACATGAGACATCTGGTGAACACGTGCCTGTACTTGCAGTAGTTCCTGGCGCACTCACCCTTCAAAAAGTCGTTGCATATCCGAGCTGAATGGGAACCCATCTCTATCACATTTAGATGAGGTTGTTGACCAACTGTTGAACGTTGGGGCAGATTGCGCGTAGTGCTTCTCGGCCTCCCAGTAACAGTGTAAGCGCAAATATCCCAGAAAGATTTCCCATTCCCATAGTGGCAGAAAGCGTGTTGTACCTTGAAATGAAAGTTCTTCCAAACGTCGCCGCGCCCAGGCGGTTTGAGAAAGTCACGGCAGACGATCGGGATCTTTGTGCCCATTTTGGAGTCAAATATGCGATTTTTAATATTTATAATTGTTGGACGAATCAAGCAATCAATGTCAGGATCAAGCACCTCCACACAATCTTGTTTACATTGTTTACAGTGAGGTTGAACCGTCTATTGTACCATTGTCACAAGAACATTATATTGTTACAATTTGTTATATTAGAGACAAACTTAAATACGTGTCAAATCAAATCCAGAATACTGACATTTATACTGGTCAATCCTTTGATTTTTAAATAACATAAACGACAAACGTGAAAAATATGAATAAATATTACTAAATATTAGGGCTCGGGATTTAATGGTGCAACTGACGCGAAAACGAAATTTAATACGTCATTTGGGATATAATTGAGCGAGATACACTTCGTCTGTTATTACAGTGAAATTCTCTCGTGTCAAGCACCAGCGATTTGTAGCGGCATCGCTTAATCTACGATGGATCAAAGGGTACGATTTCGCTTTTGAAGCTTTCTAGCTTTTGTATATAAAGCTAAGCTATCCGCATCAATGTTCATGAAACGTTAAACATTATACCTTCGTTACAAACTTCAAGTTTTCTAACGAATGGTTATCAAATATACACTACTCACATTTAATAGGATTTATCAATTATATTAAATCATGAATCCAGTTGTGTTTCAGTTTTCTTAATTAAATTGTACAGTAATAACAGTTCAAACAATCTGATCTAAACTACATTTAGCATAAAAAATTAATCAATTATGTGTGGTGTTTAGTGACCTTTAATTAATGATCATTTGGAGAACATGAGATACGGACAGGTGTGACAAGGGTTTAGAAAAACATTTTCTTTATCGTGCCAACGTTTAGAACTTTATCATCATCAGGGCTCAAAGTGTTTCTTTTGTGGCAGTTTCTTTTTCGAAACCTACCTCGCACCTGACCGCATCTCAAGATCTCAGAATAATCATTAATCAATTAATACAATAACATAAGAAAATATATTTTTATTAAAAGGATCTGCAATAGTGGAGGGTAAAAATGGCAAAAAGGAGGGAAAATTCAAAAAGTGGGGTTGAGATGGGAAGTTAGTGTCCGAGTGGATCGAGGTGGATAGCTCAGGTGGTAGCGCAGCGGCGTATCTAGCCGAACATCATGGGTTCGAATCCCGCTCGTGACACTGACTTTTCTACCTTAACTAAAAACCTTAATGAATAATTTTTTTGCGTTGAAACTTCTTCGCAAATGGAGTAGAATGCCGTAAGAGTAGGTGCCCAATATCTGTTCAATATGGAGTTATGATTGTTCTTGGTTTGTTAAAAAAAATCGGACCTTATATTGTTAAATCGCGTTTTCCCAACATTCCCTATTTTATTTGCAGTTTTGATTCGTTTTTGGGAAAGAGCCATAAATTTCCGACAGGACTAAACAATTTTTATTTCATTGCGACACGGTTAAAGGTAATTTATAACAAAAGAAATGTAAAATTTATCAGAAATGTGGAATTTTCATAAGAATTCAAAAACTTGCCTCTCTTTTATAAATAATCTTAGAGACTGCCGAATCACACAAAAATGTCTTCATTTAAAAACCTTTCTCACAATGTATGTACTACTGTGATTAATACTCCTTTGGGAGGAGAAACCATGCTTCAAAGTTAAAAAACCTCTTGGCAAGGGGGTGAAAGTAGTTTGTCATGTTCACACTCCTTTCCTTTCTTTTTATGCTCATTTTCGAAAAAAAATACACATTAAACAAAACAATACTGTAATCAGGATAATATTTTATAAAAATTGGCTGTCTGAACGGTTCCCTTTGTGGAATGGGGTGAGGTGGTACCATTGCATTGCCACCGAGGACCCTGATCTCAACCCTACGGACTTCTTCGTTTGGTGCTTTTCTCAAACTACGACTTTACCCAGTACAGGTCTACAGGAAAGAAGACTTAAAGAGAAGAATAATTTCTGCAGCACAAAAACTTGGGAAAGAAGATAAATTTCTCAGTTACTCTGGGAGCAATTCGGTTGTACATCAGGAATAGGGGGAAGGCAGTCTATCGGTAAATTTTATCCTGAATACACATACTTTACACACACACACACACATACATACATACACACACACACACACACACACACACACACACACACACACACACACACACACACACACACACACACACACAAAGACTATGCTCAAGTGCAAAAGGCAAAAGTTAAGAATTATTTTCTGCGCTTATGTTTACAGTAATCATGTCGGTCTATGTTGGTTAAATAGATTTTTATAGTAAAATTACAAATTTGTTCTATAAATGAAGTAAAAAAAATCTTCTTTTTTAGGAAATTTTATCTTGACTCTCCAAAGCTAAAATCGCTCTCCCCAGAGTTTACAAGGAAAACACATAAGGGATGAAAGGGATAGAAACAAGAATATAATATATTAAGCAGTAGAAATGTCAGTCGGCCTGTGAGCAGAGCAGGGAGAAGCTCCAAACTGATATTTGTGCGACTCAAAAGTGTATTGTGATGTAAGTCAATTTCGGAGCGAAAACCTTTTCGCACCCTCGTCTAACCCCCGACGTCTCCTGGGGCGCGTAGTTTTCACTCAGCACTCCCAGTATATTTTCCTTTATAAAATTATATTATAAACAAAACTGCTTCTAAAAATCTTTTTTTCTTTGTTTAAAAGGACACGTTAATTTTTTTTTACTCACTTCTTCTAGGGTCCCCTTTGGTAGAGTAGTTGACATCATAATGGATGTCAGTAATATGCCAAAAATAACCTGAAAAAGAAAATAAATTATGTAATTAATCATGAAGTGGCTAATAATTACAAATAGAAAATAGAAAGAGAAAATAAAAAAAACTATAATTATTCTGTTAAAACAACAATAATATCATTCATGTTTTTTCGTAGGTTTTTATTGGACAAATTATATAACAATGATTGATTGTACGAAAAATTATGTACATTTTTATCGATTTCTATCTTTAATATAAAATCTTCCGACTGCTTACAGCACAGGATACTATAGATCCATCAGCTTTCTTTCAGAGACGACCAAGATCATCGAAACTCTCTTTTTAACCGTTTAATATTGACATAAAATTACATCAAACCTATTATAGTTCCTTCTCCAACATTACATGATCCAGCAAGGTTTCAGAGTGGTTCACACCATATTCACGGTTCTGTAGAAAAAATAATATTGCTTGGGTGCTTTTCTGGATGTATCGCAAACTTGTTATATTCCTTCAACTAATTAGGACTTACTTAGTACTAATGTGCGATTTAATCAAACTATCCAATACCCAGGGCAACCTTTTGATCAATAGTGTTTAGAAAAATTATCGAAAGTCTTTAGTACTTCACTAACCTCATTATCAATAATTATTTGGAGATGGTGACATTTGGTCTGGTGTGACGTAGGTTTAGAAAAAAAATTTCTTTATCGTGCCAACCTTTCGATCTTTTCTGAGATCATGTTCAGGGCCTTGTATTGCCTACATTTCAACAAAAAGGTTTTCTGATTGATATCCGAAGTTTCTTTTCATTGCTGGCGTTCAGAATAATTTTTTTAAATTTTTTTATCTCCTCTCCCTTTAATTCATAATTAATGTATATTTCAAAAGTGTTTAGAAAAAATATCGAAAGTCCTTATTACATCACTAACCCCATTATCCAGAATTATTTGGAGATGGTGACATATGGTGTGACGTAGGTTTAGAAAAACATTTTCTTTATCGTGCCAACGTTTCCACCTTTATTGAGATCATCTTCAGGGCCTTGCATTGCCTACATTTCAACAAAAAGGTTCTCTGATTGATAGCCGAAGTTTCTTTTCATTGCTGGCGATTCGGTCAGAATACTTTTATTTTATTTGTTTTACCTCCTCACCCTTTAATTCATAATTAATCTATATTGTCTTAGTGATCATTATTGATAAAATAATTATTCCAATTAATTATTCTTGTTATCTAAGATCTTGATTGAGATGAAAACGTCAGTGCCATTAGCGGGATTCGAACCCGCGACGTTCGACTCAATACGCCGCTGCTCTAAACACATGAGCTATTGTGACATCAAGTGGTTCGAGCAGCGGCGTATTGAGCCGAAGTTCGTGGGTACGAATCCCGTTCGTGACACTAGTTTTTCATCTCAACCAAAAATGTCAGATAAAAAGAAAAATTATTTGGATTAATTAATAGTATTGAAGGGTTTCTCTTAATATGCATCCTTTCGATGCCATGTTGGTCATAACCTCATAACCTCTTTTTTTTTTTTTTTCGAACCCACGACCGCGGCGTGAGAGTCTCTCATGCTAACCACTCGGCTACCGTGGTGCCCAACCTCTCTGTTGGGGCTGAACTATTACTAATATTTTGAGGCAAAATTATTTTTCTTAAATATTTGTCAAGGGGTTAAATTTTTGTATCAAATTCAAATCATATCTCAAAGTAAATGTTCCACCTATATGACAATTTTCGTTAAACATAATTTAAAGCAAATTGAAAATATTGGGAGTAAATCTGGGTAACTTTTTTGGCATTAAGTCAATTATTAAAATTTTATTGTCATATTTAACTAAGCGGACATCAAGGGCGGCAAAAATCGTTAGGGTCTACATTTTACAAAATTTAAATTAAATCATTAATTCACTATTTTCGTGGTCGGTTTGACCAATTAATACAAGACAATTAATTAAGGTTTTCAGTTGAGATGACAAAATGGCAAAAGGAGGGAAAACTCATAAGGTGGGGTTGAGATGGGTAGTTGATGTCCGAGTGGATCGAGGTCACGATAGCTCAGATAGCTCAAGTGGTAGAGCAGCGGCGTATATAGCCGACGGTCGTGAGTTCGAATCCCTCTCGTGCCATTAACTTTTTTTCATCTCAACTAAAAACCTTAATTAATTGTCATTTAAATTAAAGTTTCCTCCTTTTATTAAGAAAAAAATATATTACTGTCATACTTTATTTAATTGTATTACATTTATATAAATATTTATACGTATATTCTCTGACGTGTATTCGCATTATTTTAAAAGCATAATATTTTATAATAAATATAATGATTACTTTGGGATCGTTGAGATGCGGTCTGGTGTGACGTAGGTTTTAACGTTTCGGTATTTATTGAGATCATCATCAGAGCCTTGGATTTATAAACATTATTTCAATTTTACAAATATATGTAGGATGTAGAACAAAAGGCCCTGAAGATGATTTCAATAAAGATCGAAACGTTGGCACAATAAAGATCCAAATAATCATTAACTAACGATCACTAAACACCACACAAATAAATATAATATTTTTAAATAAAAATTAGATAACTATCATACTGTTCGTATAACTTATTTTTATGGTCTCAGACAGAGCTAATTGTCCTAATCCGAAGGGATTGATATTACGATATAACCTCAGGGTTGGACCTACTGAGCCGAATGACAAATACCAAGGGCAGAAGAGCCACCGACTAAAAACAAGGTCGGCAAAACCTCCGGTTAATAGTCTTCAGCAAAAGATACACCCTGGACGTAAAAACGAAGAGGAGGAGACCGTCTATTAATCATCAAGCGTGTTTTGCCTTGTGGCTTTGTCCCTTAATGCACTCCGGTAAACCCAGATGCGTGTATTAAACACACGGTTAATATATATGTTAAGAGTGACTTAGAAAGATTTCTTGTGAATACTTATTGCAAACTAGGAAGTCCCAAGAAAGTATATTCCGGGTCACTTACTTCTATCAGCTGTCTCTTCTGGATGTCAAAGGTCTTTAAAACGATAATAGTTCAAATTACACCAAAATATCTAAAATTTATATGATTTGTACGTAATTTCAGTTAAAATGAGTTGAACAACTATCAAGCAAAAACGCATGAGAAAATTCATGACACTACTCCTAAAGTTGCTTCAATAAAATGCTTCAGAAAGCAAGCAGTACTATCTACCATAACCTTATATTTTACACCTTTATAGTTAGTACAAAACTGTACTTAATTACTTTCCAAGCTCTCCAATCTAATGGATAATATTTAAATTGTAATTTGCACACAAAATTTTGTGATAACATATTTCACAGAATCAGTTAAATAACAATTTTAAGACATCTTTTTTTTATTGGTTAATCATCATAATTTATATATGTACATATATATTTTTTACTATAACTTTAGCACTTCTAGTATATTTTCCAGATTTGGAATTTGGAAGCTGTAGATTTATTTTTATGGGACGTTTTGTGCGCTTGTGAGCTGTAATGCTTATTTTGTAAAACATTTCCTTTAAGCATTACTTTTATTCTTGAATTATTAAGTTTTATTACAATTACGTAATTCGTAAAGCATTGTTATTTATAAAAGTTTATAAGGTTTATTTTATGTTATCTCACTGTTTCACTCACTCTCTCTATTTCTTACCCTCGCTTACTTTATCTCACTCATCCTCTCTCTTGCATTATTTTTCAATCTTTTTCTACCGTTTAGAGCCCTATTGCTGCGTATTGAACTTTCGCTCTTTCTTTCCAAAAATCATTAAATATAATATTTTTGTAATGAAATGCGTACCAGTTTTAACAATTAAATTTATACAAAATACATAATTATTTTTCATTTGTTAGGTGACCAAATGAACTCTTTCCGATTAATTAAGGCTTTCGTTGAGATAAAGAAAATTGAAAAATGGCAAAAAGGAGGTAAAATTGAAAAGGTGGGTTTGAGATGGGAAGTTAGTGTCCGAGCGGATCGAGGTCACGATAGCTCAAGTGGTCGAGTAGCGCCGTATCAAGCCGAAGGTCGTGGGTTCGAATCCCGCTAGAGACACTGACTTTTTTATCTGAACCAAAGCCTTAATTAATGTAAAAAGTGCATAATATTTATAAAGCAACATAATTGGTCTATTAAAAAAAAAGTTGATATAAAGTGGCTGTATAATTATGAATGATAGTTTTATAGTATACTTATATATATATATATATATATANTATATATATATGTATAGGCGAATAAGTATCGTTATACTTCCGGCAAATAAATGGAAGTAAATTTTATTTGGTCGATGAAAAAAACGTTTTTTGTTTATTGGTCTTTCTTTATTATAATCAGTAAGGATGTATTTATCGACCAGCAGTTGTTAATTTTAGAGGTCAGGGGTATGGTCCAACCTACATCTCGTGTAAAAGTGTAATATCCTGCAGATATCTGATAAAATAGAAGCTGCATTAATACATTTAAACATAGTATACAAATTTATTAAGCGAAATGAAACAATTTAGATAGTTGCCTCGCCCTGTTTATACCCTTAATGTCATTTGTCTATAGTGTTTGTTGGACAGTGCCCCATTTATTCGTAAACAGAGGACAAGGTGGAAAAGAAGAAAATGAGATTAAATAAATAAACTATTTCGTGAATTTTATCAAAATAAGGTTAATAAAAATCCATTAAATTTCGTGGTCTGATTGACCAAATAACATCTTTCAACTAAACTTTTTATGAAAGGTTGAAATGAAAAAGTTAGTGTCACGAGCAGGATTCGAACCTACGAACTGAAGTCGTTATAGCAGCGGCGTATTGAGCGGAAGGTCGTGGGTTCGAATCCCGCTCATGACACTGACTTTTGTATCTCAACTAAAAACCTTAATTAATTGAAATTTATTAATACATTTTGAACATAGTATAAAGATATAATAAGCGAAATGAAACAATTTAGATAATTGCCACGCCCTGCTAATATCCTTAATGTCATTTGTCTGTAGTGTTTGTTGGACAGTGCCACATTTATTGGTAAACAGATGACAAGGTGGAAAAGAGGAAAATGAAAAGAAATAAATAAACTATTTTGTAAATTTTTTCAAAATAAGGTTAATACAAATCCATTATATTTCGTGGTCTGATTGACAAAATAACTTCTTTCTACTAAACTTTCTATGAAAGGTATAGGTTGAAATGAAAAAGTTGGCGTCACGAGCGGGATTCGAACCCACGACCTTCGACTCGATACGCCGCTGCTCCAACGACTTGAGCTATCGTGACTTCGATCCATTCGGACACCAACTCCCTATCAAAACCTACAACCTTTCGAATTTTCCTTTCTTTTTGCCATTTTTCAAATGTAGTGTAATCAGGATTCGATTCTCGGCGAGATATGAAGTGGCCACGAAGATCTGTTAGTGAAGATACTTCATTTTACTTATTAAATCCATTATATTTCGTGGTCTGATTGAACAAATAACTTCTTTCAATTAATAAATCTTTTTATGAAATGTTCTGGTTGAAATGAAAAAGTTAGTGTCACGAGCAGGATTCGAACATACGAACTGAAGTCGTTATAGCAGCGGCGTATTGAGCGGAAGGTCGTGCGTTCGAATCCTGCTCGTGACACTAACTTTTCATTTCAACCAGAACATTTCATAATAAGATTAATTAATTGAAAAAAGTTAATTCAAATGTTTCTGTGGAAAATATCGATTACATCACCAAAGCCTAGTACGGCACAGGATTAATTCAGGATGTAAGACGGTATTTAATATTTGAACGGAAGATTCCAGGTTACTATTAACTGGTGGAGGGATCCCATAATTCACCCCTAAAAGGCAGACGTACCTGTCACGCAATGCCCAGGGGTGGGCTAAGTAAAATAGGTAACAACACTATCTTTATTATAGACTCATGACTAAAAGGAATAAAAGTTCAAAAAAATTACGAATAAAAATTTATGGATATAAATAATTCGTCGTTGGATGGGTAACCCAGCTGAAAATTTAAAGTACATTATTGAGTTGTGTAGTATTTAGTGAGCGCTAATTAATGATTATTTGCAGATCGTTAAATGGTGTCTGGTGTGATGCAGGTTGATATTGAAACTTGAGACCTCTTGAAAAATAATTGTAATAAGGTGGAAATTTGAAAATAGCAATAGTAAAATTAATTAAGATTTTTAGTTGAGATAAAAAAGTCAATGGCACGAGCGGGATTCGAACCCACGATCTTCGACTAGATACGCCGCTGCTCTACCACTTGAGCTATCGTTACCTCGATCCACTCGGACACTAACCACCCAAACCAAACCTTTTGAATTTTCCCTCCTTTTTGCCATTTTTCAAATGTCGTGTAATCGGATTGGATTCTCGACGACAAATGAAGGTCAAAGGTCACGATAGCTCAAGTGGTAGAGCAGCGGCGTATCTAGCCGAAGATTGTGGGTTCGAATCCCGCTCGTGCCATTGACTTTTTTATCTCAACTAAAAACCTTAATTAATTGTAATATATTAATTGGTCAAGCGGACCACGAAATTAGTGAATTTAATACCAGTAGTGTTCAATTTATCCAGATGTGGATTTATTTAATTGTAAATTTTATAACTGCTAAAAATATTCAAGTTGTACGACAAAATATGGGTAGTGGGGGTCCATTAGGAATACACGTCCATGTACCTGTCCCCACCGGTATGACAGACAGTATATTCCCCGAATAATACAAAATTTCCCTGGTGTAGCAACGTCGGCGGAAACTATAAATGGGTTCCCCTTCACTAACTTGTCTCAGCCATTAGTTTGACAATTAAAGGTACGAGACGCAATAAAGCGTCGGAACTTGTTTCAACCCCTTTCCGCAATCTGTTACTGTTAGAGGATTCCGTTTGCATTATTAGTGAAGGTGTCAAAGGACAAAAGGCCATTCAATGGTCAATTTAACAGACGACGGTACTTACCTACTTTAATTTATTTTTGAAATAAATATACAAAAATAAATAAAAGATCGAATTATATTTACTGACTGTTCAGAAATCGTGAGATGCTGTCTGGCGTGATGTAGGTTACAGAAAAATATTTTCTTTATCGTGCCAAAGTTTCGAACTTTATTGAGATCATCTTCAGTGCCTGGGATTTACAAACATTGTTTAAATTTAACAAAAACATGTAGGATGTGGTAAAAAGTGAGTTTATATGATGCAAAAAAAATTTTTATATTCAATCAAAGTATTTCTTCTCACTCAAATTGTTTGTTTTCTGCGTAATTGTGTCATTCTTGTTGAGAATTTTTTTTTGCATTGTATAAATTCAATTTTTGCTTTAATATAAAATTTTCTAGCATTGTACAAATTTAATTTTTTTAAATATTTTCTTGTTCAAGAATGGCACAATTACACAGAAAACACTTTGATTGAGTAGAAATACTTTGATTGAATATAAAAAATATTTTTTCCATTGTATAAAATCACTAAACTTAATTTAATTTCACTTAAATTTAAACAATGTTTGTAAATCCCAGACCCTGAAGATGATCTCAATAAAGATCGAAACGTTGGCACGTTAAAGAAAATGTTTTTCTGAAACCTATATCACACCAGACCGCATCTCACGATTTCTGAATAATCTTCTACTAACGGTCATTAATCACCACACGTATATTTATTGACTCAAATTAACCTGGGTAGAGATTCGACAAACTTGTGTCCACCGGATTTAATGAAACTTTGTTTTCCTCATATTACCTCATATATCCCGATTAAACCCTCCACTGTCTTATTTTACCCTCCGAAGCAAAATACAATATTGCTCAATAAAATTCCTGGCCCAAAAACTGACTGGGTACCGTTGGGTCTATCTGGAACCATGTCAAACGTGGTCGACATACACGAAATAAAACACGAGCTCTCGGCTGCTATACAAATTATTATCAAGATCATTACACTGATTAACAAAAAACAAAAATTTTATACGACACAACTGATACAGATTTGGACATAAGGATAAGAACTAAGAACGGCTAAATCTTCCATATAAAAAAAAATACAGTCCTTCCTTCTACGTTCCAAAAGTACCCTTCTCAATGGCCATCAAATAACCTCAGTTAAAAAAATAATTCCTAATAAATTATCCACAATATTAACTCAAACTACGAATTCTGTATTCTGTGAGGCGACTGAAACAGAAATGACCTCGGACCTCCTTACCAATGGCGTTACGTAACTGTTCAGAAAGCTGGGTTCAGAAAACAATGATTGCTGAGTTCTCTCAAGATAAGTGTAAACGATAAAATAGTATTGCATCTCAATGTACAGGATGTTCGGCTAATAGTGGTTCAAGTTTTGCCGGTAGATTCAAAATGGAACCAATAAGTCCTAATTAACTATGGTCCAAATCTCAGCAGATTCGGAGTTATTCCACTTGTTCTCATTTTTTCAGATTTCACAACCTTGCTTCATATAAACAACGATAACTCTAAAACTCAAAGATTTCGAACAAATCCGTTCATGCCATTGAAAACCACGTTAAATTATCAATAAGATGGGATCAATACTAAACTTGTAAACGTTGGGAAAATAAGCGTTTAGTAGCCAGAACTTTGAAAAACTTACTATGGGGATTCTAACCTACTATTTCCAAACCTAGAGCCGAACAAATTTCAGCATACCTACTCTATTTACTATCATTTTTTGGTAGTGCAATTTATATTTTAATTACTTTTTTCAAGGATGAAGGAAAGGAAAACAAATCAATCAAACCTCTCAAATACGCGCAGTATTTGTAGAACACCTATTACGAACATACATACACACTCATGCTATTACACGATTTTAATCTAATCAATATTTGGCAGGTTTTAGAGTACAAATTATTCAGAGTACCTCTATAACTAATGGGCGTCGGATAGGTGAGAATCACCTCGCCAACCACTCGCCATTCACCCCAATAAATAGGTTCATCCTGACCTTTATTCCCGTATTTACATTTAAAAAGGCAAGATACCGTGCATTTTTATTACCCAATCTATCACACCACTTAATCCTAAACCTTAGTTTTTGACAAGTCTGCGGAAAACTTGATATTCTCGGCAGATCCGTCCACTCAGGCTAATAAATACATTCACACTGGACGGGTTCAAGGATGCCGTCGAGCCCTTTCTTCACGTCTCTCTATAGATATTAAATTACTTAAACCTAATTCGCTGGGCTGAGGGTACTCAATATTTCGTCACATCCTCACCCACGCATACTTCACCATTCGCGCTAATAGATGCATTCATACATAATAAGAGTGTGGAATATAACGTGCGATTGCTTATGCCCATACGCATTTACTGATTTTAAATATGCATTGAGATTTTTTTTCGAGGGTATTTCAACAACGATAGAAATGATGGATGGTGGAGTGAGTGCAGTGTTCACTCCTTTTAAAACGATAGTACCAAGCCACAGTAAGTTGTTTTGCAACGATCCGGATTTCGAGCATTTAGCTCATCATCAGTTGAAGAACTTCTTTAGTTCCTAACCTCCTACCTCCATTAGGAGTTCTTCAACCTGATGATGGGCTAAAAGCTCGAAATCCGAATTGTTGGAAACCAACTTACTGTCACTAGGTAATATGTTTTTAAAAAGGTTTCAACTGCGAGGTTAAATGAACCGTCGGGGTGCCGACGTTTTAAAAAAAAAGCCAATTTGTAAGTATGTCAGGTTCGAATGCAGGGCCGCTGGATTCGAAACCGGGATCTTTACCATGCAATGATGAGAGCGGTGTCAACGACTAAACCGTTGCGGCCACCGACGCCCTTTGTATCTTTATAGTCTCTGTCATGCCTCACAACCTTTGAAAACTCTCCAGGTAGATCGCACAGAGGGCACTTCCTGGGTACAATGAGGACATATGACGGTGGGTAAGGCGAGTGTGGCCTATCTTCAATGGTGTGGAATAATTTTTTCTCCCTTTTTCATTATTTTCAGGACCCAGGGTTTGACTCTCTGTTTCACCGCTTGTAACTTCTCAGTCATAGCATCCCAACGGACTTGCCATTCGTTCCAACTTATTATTTTCATGGCGTTTTTGATGCCCGCTAGGCTGATCGGTTTATCCTGCCTTTACTAGTCATGTATTTCAAGTATAATATCCATCTATTTTTTCTAACCTAGAATGCGAAAGTAATATGCAGGATTGTATTAAATGAGTCAATATGTACATGTACAAATTCACTAATTTCGTGGTCCGCTTGACCAATTAATATATAAAAATTAATTAAGGTTTTTAGTTGAGATAAAAAAGTCAATGGCACGAGCGGGATTCAAACCCACGATCTTCGGCTAGATACGCCGCTGCTCTACCACTTGAGCTATCGTGACCTCGATCCACTCGGACACTAACTTTCCATCTCAACCCCACCTTTTGAATTTTCCCTTCTTTTTGCAATTTTTCAAATGTCGTGTATTCGGATTTGATTCTCGGCGACAAATGAAATGGCCACGGAGAGCTTTAGTGAAGTATACTTCATTTTTAATTCATTAAATTCACTAATTTCGTGGTCCGCTTGACCAATTAATATATTACAATTAATTAACGTTTTTAGTACAGATAAAAAAGTCAATGGCACGAGCGGGATGAAAAATGACAAAAAGGAGGGAAAATTCAAAAGGTGGGGTTTTGACGGGAGGTTAGTGTCCGAGTGGATCGACGTCACGATAGCTCAAGTGGTAGAGGATCGGCGTATCTAGACGAAGATCGAGGGTTCGAATCTCGCTCGTGCCATTGACTTTTTATCTCAACTAAAAACCCTAATTAATTGTAATATATTAATTGGTCGAGCGGACCACGATATTAGTGAATTTAATGAATTAAAAATGAAGTATACTTCAGTAAAGCTCTCCGTGGCCATTTCATTTGTCGCCGAGAATCCAATCCGATTACACGATATTTGAAAAATGGCAAAAAGGAGGGAAAATTCAAAAGGTGGGGTTGAGATGGGAGGTTAGTGTCCGAGTGGATCAAGATCACGATAGCTCAAGTGGTAGAGTAGCGGCGATTCTAGCCGAAGATCGTGGGATCGAATCCCGCTCGGGCCATTGACTTTTTTATCTCAACTAAAAACCTTAATTAATTGTAATATATACAAAGTTACAGAGTTGAAAAGACGACCCAAGGAAAGAAGAAAAGAAAAAACCACTTTTTTTAAAATAAAACAGTTCAGATGCATTATAACCATCCTGTAATAAATTTTTTTAAATGTTTATTCGCAACAGAAGATTTTTAGACATTTTTCGGGTGAATTCATCGGGGCAATTTCTTGTCGCCGGAGTCCAATGTTTCACTTAAAAATTTTAGCCTTAATACAATAATGAATTTTATTTTCCCTCTAAGATAATAAAACAAATAGAATGATGTGTTATACACTTGAAGTATATTCACACCAAAGGCAATAACATATTATGAACAACTATATAATTTTTTTAAATTCTTGGTTCCTAGAGCCCGGATGACACGTGTATATTGTAATACTTTTTTTATGTAGTAAAATTAAAATTATATAAAGTTTCATTGTAGTGATCACACATCCATAAATGGTTAGGAACATACATAATTATACAAAAAGTTTAAACGAATTTTCTGCTTAGTTGAGAGAAAACCAAGAACAAAAATTGGAGAATAAATAACGAATGTGAATCTTTACAGCTAAATTCAAATTTTAACTGACTTCGGTTAAACATTACAACACTGTTCTAGCTTTTGTATTTGCCGAGATAGTGTACACAGACAGTCTGTATAAATAATTTACAAAGCGTATTCCCATTATCTACTCAAATTTGCATGGAACGCTCTTTAAAAAAAGTCAAGTACCGCAGGACCAGGTTGTTCCTCGTGTTAAAAGTAAAGTTTCGTTTTAGCAAATCGGGCTCAGTCGGGTACGCTGAGGTAGATATATTGCTCAGATTCTGTTCTGAACAGAAAACAGGCAGTGTAACCCACTCCCTTCGTCCGTAGGAAAACTCAACCTATTCGGTCTTTGCATTATTCATGGTCCGTTGGATTTCTTATACAGATTAGTTGGGAGTAAACTCTACTTTTCCTTTTTGCCCTAGTGGCCCGAACCAATTTAGGTTTTCAGTAATTGAGCTCGTCGTGGTAAATTTTGCACAATATATATCATTTTTCCCCTGAAAATACAGACTTTTCCATTTATTGTTTTCCGTATCATCCCTATTTCCTAACTCAATTTTATATTTTATGTGTCGTGTTTAGTGACCGTTAATTAATGATTATTTGGAAACGTGAGATGCGATCTGGTGTGACGTAGGTTTAGGAAAACATTTTCTTTGCCAACGTTTCGATCTTTATTGAGGTCAACTTCAGGGCTCAAAATGTTACACAGAAAACAAACACTTTGAGCCCTGATGATGATCTCAATAAAGCTCTAAACGTACCTCGATAACGAAAATATTTTTCTAAACTTACGTCAAAACAGACCGCATCTCACGATCTCCAAATAATAATTTATATTTTATACTATATTTATATTTTATACTTATTTATATTTTATAAAAAATTCAATTTATACAATGCTAGAAAATTTTAGATTAATAATAAAATTGAATTTTTGCAATGAAACATTTTTTTTATTATATTCAATCAAAGTATTTGTACTAAATTTTCTAGCATTGTATAAATTCATTTTTTTCACATCCTACATATACTTGTACAATTTAATACCATATAAACCCCAGACCCTGATGATGATCTCAATAAAGATCGAAACGTTGGCACGATAAAGAAAATGTTTTTCAGAAACCTACGTCTCACGATCTTCGAATAATCAGTTATGTATAATATTGACATGTTATATATTTTTTTGTTTATACAGTAACGAAGTATGTTTTACTTAGTATAATTTGAGTTTTTTTCTTACAAAATGTTCTAGAGAATTTTCATAAGAAATTTAAAAAAAAAATTAAGAAAAATAATTTTAACAATAAAAGTCACAACGGAATTACCCTGGGTTTTTGTCTGTATCATTCTTTTCTTTCTTTTTACTCCTGGCACAGATAAAGCATGTTTGCCGCCGTTAAAATAAAACCCCCAGAGGTGTAGAGAAGGGGGTGAGAAAAACCGAGCCCAACACTTCGTAATAAAAAGTTAGGGAGCCATTTTTGAGGGTGCGCTTTGAATTTTAACCGGTGAAGAAGTGTGGGAAGTAAGATTAAATTAGACACATGGCCAACCCCTCCAGCATTCCTTTCTCGCATTAACTCCCTGCACTGCCATCCAAACAGACTCCATCCTACACAATAATGCGTATTTTTCAACTAAATCTCACATTACGTCCAAAATTTTACAAATACTCCGTAAATTAATCATTTCGCCTTTCCACTTGTCGATATTTATTCTTCCTATCGACTTGCCTGACTATAAGTTCGGGAAAAATCTATCATGCTGTTTATCAAAACATTTTTGAAATTCTCTTTTTTTTTTTTAATTTCTTACGTGCTTTAAACCTTGTAATATCCTTAATACGAAGTATATCATGTGCTTAATAGCAGAAATAAAGTTTCATAACAAATAAATTTTAGTATGATAGGTTTGATGAGGAACAAATGAACCCATAAAAACGTGATGTAAAAATCAATTCTAGGGGCGTCGGTGGCCGCAACGGTTTAGGCGTTGACACGGCGCTCATCACTATAAGGTAAAGGTCCTGGGTTCGAATCTAGCGGCTCTGCATTCGATCCCGACATACTTACAAATGTTTTTTTTTTCAAAAACACCGGCACCCCGAGGGTTGATATAACCCTATATTGATAGAACCCTCGTAAAGAAAAATCTTCGTAATTTTCAACTTTCAAAAACACAAATTTTTGAAGTGATTTTATCTCCCGCCTGCTATATAGTCTGAAAACCAAACCAAAAATCTACAATATTCTCAAAACATGAGTGCATGTATTAGGGTATTGACTTTTCTTACCCTTTTAATATAGATGAAGAAAAACACAAATATAAAATTTTAAAATGTCCGTATCGTGTGCAAATGTAAACGGAAAAGTAATGAAATGATTAGGGACCAAAGCAATATATATGTATTAGGTAAAGAATTGGACCAAGAATGGGACCTTGTAGGAATCTTCCGCTAAAGAGGTAGTCGGCAAGGTAGGATTGTCAAGTAACGGACAAAATTATACGAAAATTATCGTATGGTTTCTTTTTTTTTTAGTTTTTAGTACATTCTATGGTTTTTAAGACTTCTGCTCACAAAATCTTATAAACAGACGTAGTCTTAAATGGTTAGAATAAGCAAATTGTGGTCCCTTTTTTTTAAATACTTTAGGAGAACAAATTCATGTAAGAAAAACGTATGTTGTTGCACTACTTATGCTGTGCTCATCAGAGAACAATTCACAAAATAATTAAACGACTACATTTAAAGCATTTTAAGTTTTCAGTCTATAAAATTGTGTTAAAATATTATTGATAGAGACAGATAGGTAAGGTTATGTTAATTAAACCACTTAGAATATAATAACTGGACATGACTACTTTAGTCATTTATTCTCCTTTTTCCTAATAGTTTTTCATCGAGTAAAGATAATAATAAACAATAAAAATATATATCAAAATATATATAATAATAATCAGAAAGAAACAGGGAGGGGGAGATTGATAGGGAGAGGTAGAAAGACGGGGGAAAAAAAAGAGAAAGTGAAACACACACACACACACACACACAGACACATATATATATAGGGACATGAGAGATACATAACAGAAAGAGACGTAGAGGAAGAATGAGAAGTCGACAGAGCGAGAGAGTGACGGAAAAAAAGAGAGAGAAAAGGTATAAAAGAGAGAGAGGTAGACATAGACGTCAATTGATAAGCGAGAGAGAGAGAGAGAGAGAGAGAGAGAGAGAGTGAGGGAGAGAGAGAGTGAGGGAGAGAGAGAGACAGGGAGACAGCAGACAGAGAGTGAAACCAATAGAAAGAAAGAGAGAGAATGAGAGATGTTAGTCATTTCTTCTCCATTTTTCCTAATAGTTTTTGATCGAGTAAAGATAATAATAAGCAATAAAAATATGCAGAAAGAAACAGGGAGGGGAGATGGATAGGGAGAGGTAGAAAGACGAAGGAAAGAAAGAGAAAGTGAAACACATATGTTTTTGTATGTGTATATATATATATATATATGAGACGTAGAGGAAGAGTGAGAAGTCGACAGAGCGAGAGAGTGACAGAGAAAAAGAGAGAGAAAAGGAAAAAAGAGAGAGATAGACGTAGACGTCAAGAGAGAGAGACAAGCAGACAGGCAGACAGCAGACAGCGAGTGAAAACAATAGAAAGAAAGAGAGAAGAAGAATGAATAGAAGAAGAAATAGAAATGAGAGAAGTTAGAAAGAAAGAAAAAAAAATGAATTCTGGAAAATATCATGTTTATTTTCCAGTGAAAAACCTTATTTTGACAAATAATTTGAAATATTATATTGTCGTTCTATACTTCCCAGAGCTAAATAGCCAAACGAGTTTGCAATTTTGTTTTCTTATGATGTGTAGGGTTAAATTTGTATGTAAAAAATTAATATATTAAATGGTCTGTTGATAACTATAATTATTTAACTAGTTATCTGTTTATTATGAATTATTATTTCTAATTTTTATGCAAAGACGGTTGAGAAGAAAAATAGTCTAGTCATTTCATAGTTTGAAAAAGTGAAGAAGAAAAATAAAGTGAGGAAAAAATGAAAATAAAACAATTCAAGTTTATTTACTTCTGACTAAAAAATACTAAGTGCAAAAATGTGTGTCATATTTTTACATATATTGATCGGCCAAAGTTACAAATTTTTTATATATCTTTTTGTAGAGCCCTGAAGAAAGTACAATAAAGTTCCGAAAGCTAGGCGAAGATTTAAAATTAAAATATATTTTATTTTACCACATTCCTGATAACTAAGAGATCATTATCTGAATAAGATGGTGGAATAATCTACCAAACAAAAGAAAAATAGTGTCAGGAGCGGGATTCGTACCCACGACCTTCACCTGCCGTGTCACTAATTTTTTCTTCTCAAACGTCTTTACACAAAAATTGGAGTTAATTATAATTATTAACAATCAATGGATTACTATGTTTTATGGCTTTAGTTCATTTTATGTAAGGAACGTTGACTTTTCATTCAAATCATCACAATGTAATTGGATTCAGTAACAAATTACTTTTTTTAATTAGAATTTAGGACTTTGTCAAATGTAAAAATTTGGTTTAGTTATAAGATTTAATCATAGAAAATGAAATACTTAATTTTTTGTAGAGTATGAACCGCCCTTATCGCTAATAGTTCAGTGTGCTTTTTTTCGCTAGCTCTACTTTTTTCCGAGGTGCTTATTTTACAACCCACCCATGCGTAAATAAAATTAAAGTGCCTGCACGTCCTGTAAGCAGAATCAAGTCCGTTCTGTGGAATGTCGGAATTTGGATTTAGGTTTTTTTAATCTATTCAACATCCATTACACCCCGCGATCTGATATTGTGCAGATAAATTATTTTTGTATCAATGGTCAAACCCGATTTTATTTAATTATTGACAAATAGTAAACTATTTCCCTGGATAATGCTTGGGTATGTCGTTTGATTTGTTGACGTGAATTTCCCGGTGGGTTCGAACAGACGAAATTAGCTGACTGATCGTCCCAATGAACAGTTCCGAGTTGTGATGAGTCGAGTGGGTTTGAACAGGATCGAATGGAAATCATTTGAAAAGCGCCTCTCCTTTTATAAAAGCCGTGATTAAAGCTTGATTACATGGATGTGCAATTTGAAAGAGCAGGAGACCTTAATGACATCGAAACGTCACGAATTGTTCGAATAAACAAAATTTGCTTTGCATGGCGTGTAGATAACTTTCGTCAGCAGTAATGACATACAAATAAAATTAAAATACTTATTTTTTAGAAAAAAATGAAATTTCTACCTCAGTTCTTCGACAGGTTTTCTCTTAAATTAGTATTAACAAAAAAGTAAAAAATTATTCTAATACTGCTCTCTTTCTGAGGAACTTTTGAGAATATGGTACCTAACATTACTTTTTTCTTATATTACATAAAAATCCACACTAAATTTGCATAAACGTACAAAGATAACTGTATACACAAATGTCAATATGTTGAACATGTTGTTATGTATTTATTTTTTTTCAGAGAATAGTCTGTCTCCTCCTAAATCTCTCTTAACACTTGAATGTTCTGGGCAGAGTTGTATGGTTTTGAAAGTGTGTTGTGAGAAAAAAAAACTCCCACACACTTTAAATTTGTCTGAAATGTTTGGTCAAAGAAACGTTTGAAAAGAAGCAAAGAAGGGAAAATCTTGGCCTCTTTCCACTCAACCAGGTCCACTCCTCTGGTTATGGACAAAAAGGAAGAAAAGTTCCTTCCAAGTGTAGTACAAAGGATCAAAGTTACCTTCATGGTTTTAATAGCTGATTTAAAAAACCCTAACCGAAATACATTTCTCTCGATTTGTTCATTTAATTTATTTGGTGCATGTTTTATTCCACCAGAACTATAAAAATATTTAATTTTTTTTTCCTATGGTCTGTTAAAAATAATAGCAAATAAAAGGTTTCGACGTGATAAATTTACGCCCAATTACATCGAACTAAAATAAATCTAATCATGTAATGTTTCATTATTGAACACAAACGCCTACATAATATAATTTTCATGCCAGTTATCTACGGAAATAAAAGAAAACGAGTTGATGAAATTGTCCTTCAGAAGAGAATTTAGCAAAATAATTACTTAGAAACTGTTACTAAACATTTTTTTAATGGCAAGGTTTTTTCTATTCTGTGAATTTTTCACAGTTTTCACCAGTTTAATCATTCGAATTCAGCACTTTATTAGATTTATACTTTATTACGATACTACATTTTTATTTCTCTAATTTAATTAGATGCTGAAATAAGACATGCAAATTTTAACTATATTACTTTTTTACAAACGGAGGGTAAGTAAGGGTGAAAAAACTTTTTTATACGAGGATTCGCCACAGCAGAAGTGATATCAACCCGAAGGGTGCCGGTATTTTTGTAAAAAGCCAATTTGCAAGTTTGTCCATCGGCCCTGGATTCGAACCCGGGACTTTCACCTTGCAGAGATGAAAGCCGTGTCAACGCCTAAACCTTTGCGCTAACCCCCCTGTTCGACCAATTTTATTGCAACTTCTTTTGTAATAAGTCTTGTGATTATATTTCAATTTTATTCCGTATCAGACGATTCTTTTTGATAATAACAGACACAATCGTACTATATGGATAAAATAAACGAAAAGGAGAAGAAACTAAAAAAAGCTTTGAAAAAAAATAGATTTTAGCCAAGATAAAATAACAAAATCCAAACTTCAGAGAAGTTTAAAACTGAAGATATAAAATTACATTTGAAGAGTTGTTATTGATTTATATTTTGTATAAAATGTGGGAGGTTTATGAGCCGACAAACATCTGGGGTCATCGACTTCTTGTTTTCCTCCTTTTTTTCGGTCTTTCACACATATTTTGTTTTAACACTAGCCATTTGCCTGTCATGATCTGGTTATAGACTCGCTGCTATGATGAAAATTCCAAAGGTGGGGATGAGATGGGAAGTTAGTGTGTCCGAATGGATCAAAGTCACGATAGCTCAAGTGGTAGAGTTGCGACGTATTTAGCCGAGTTCGTGGGTTCGAATCCCGCTCATGACACTGACTTTTTTATCTCAACCAATACCTTTTATAAATATTAATTATTTGTAACAATGTTAAATGTGGATAACGTCTAGAGAAGTTATGAAGTTTTAGTAAAACACGGGACATCTCAGAAAAAAATCCCGTTATTTTGTTTTCTCTAACAACTCATTCTTACAAAAATAATAAAGTTGATGAAGAAGAAATCGACCACGACGATGAATATATAATGTATGTATGTAAAAACTTTGATTGAATCTAAAATTTTCTTGCATTGTATAAATTCATTTGTTTTCTAAAATTTTCTAGCATTGTATGAATTCATTTTTTTTTATCTAAAATTTTCTAGCATTGTATAAATTCATTTTTTTTATCTAAAATTTTCTAGCATTGTATAAATTCATTTTTTTTATCTAAAATTATCTAGCATTGTACAAATTCATTTTTTATATAAAATTTTAAAGCATTGTACAAATTCATTTTTTTATCTAAAATTTTCAAGCATTGTATAAATTCATTTTTTTCACATCCCACATGTATTTGAAAAATATAAACAATGTTTATAAATCCAACGCCCTGAAGATGATCTCAATAATGATCGAAACGTTGGCATGAATGTTTTTTTTCTAAAACCTGCGTCAAACCAGACCGCATCTCACGACCTCCATATAATCGATAAAAAATTAAAATAATATCTTTATAAAAAAATCTTGGACTCTAGGCATCGTCAAAACAGAAAAAAAAGAACGCTTGATATTTTTTATCGAGTAGCATTATGTAAATTTATTTTTTTATTCTAAAATTTTCTAGCATTGTACAAATTCATTTTTTAATGTAAAATTTTCTAGCATTTTATACATTCATTTTTTTTAACATCCCACATGCATTTGTAAAATTTAAACAATGTTTATAAATCCCACGCCCTGAAGATGATCTCAATAATGATCGAAACGTTGGCATTAATGATTTTTTTTTCTAAAACCTGCGTCACACCAGACCGCCTCACGACCTCGACATAATCGATAAAAAATTAAGTTAATATCTTTATAAAAAAATCTTGGACTCTAGGCATCGACAAAAAAGAAAAAACTTGATATTTCTCCATTTTTTTTACTTAGTATCAGCAAAGAATATTCATTAAAATCGTCCATCCCATGTCCATATTCTATCCTGAAAAACTTCTAGGAAGAAATTTGTTTTATTATGACAATTATGCCAACTTTTGTGACCAACGATTTCTTAATGACTTTCTTAATGAATATCTTTTCGACAAACTAAACAATACAATTTTGAATAATATGGTATTGAAATTTCATATTAGTCCATATTTAATTACCATAATATTTAGAAAAATTATCTCTGTTAAAATTTTATTAAGAATAAAAATCAACTAAACCTACTGGCCATTATAGCAACGTTGTTTTTCCCAATGGTAATATATCATATAAAAAGGGTTATTTCCTTCACAATTTTCCATTTTCCAGAATGAAAAAACAAAACATTTTTCACAAGAAATGAAAACGATCATTATTATTAGTAACATGACAAAATACAGTTATCTATATATCTTTCATTGCTTTCAAGACTCTGTTTTGATTAGTAGCAATTGAATGGAACCTCATAACTATATTATTTACTATTTATCTATTGACCAAATTACTTCTTTCAATTAATTAAAATTTTATGTAAGGTTTTGGTTGAAACGAAATAGTTAGTGTCAAGAGCGGGATTCGAACCCACGATCTTCGGCTAAATACGACGCTGCTCTACCTCAATAAAGCTCAAATGGTAGAGCAGCGGCGTATTGAGCCGAAGGTCGTGGGTTCGAATCCCGCTCGTGGCACTGACTTTTCATTTTAAAAAACCTTACATAAAAATTTTATTATATTATTTCCTTTTTGCAGATGTCATTAATTTATTAAAATTTAAATCTTTGATTTATTTATAAGTAATTTAAATTAATTATTTAGTACAATTTATTGACAAGGTACATATCTAATATTTGAATTAATAAAAAAGGATTTAGTCATCACATTGTACATTTATAGAGGACACTACTAAAACAGTTGTAAGTAGGTAGGGATAAAAAATACCTATCCATGGAAGAAGAAAGGTAAATTTACATTGATCCGAGATATCTCTGGTGTGCAGGCGTAGGAAACAAATCAGGCGATAACTGTTTCCGTTTAGTGTATTTATATATTGCTATCCACGGGTGCGAATGGTAAAAAGGAATAGGCCTCGCAGGAAGTAGGAAGATGAATCATATCCCCCCTGGAAACCTCTTCAGGTGATCTCGAGATTTTAAGTCGTTGTGACGCGACCAAGTGATATATGTCGTCCCTTAAATCATTATTTAGACTCGGGTTTCCATGAAAGAATCCACGTGTGGCCTCTTGTATAAGATAAAATGGGGGTAAACGTTTGAATTAAATTTCACGTGTGCTGAATTCTCATTACTCGTGGGAATGTCCGACCTCTTTGATATATCTTCGCTTTTTTTCAAACCACCGAATTTAATCTATATTTCTTTTTAAACGCACAGTTTGTGGTTTGGAATTCCCACTCAAAAAAAGGTTGGAATTTCTTCTCTTAAAAATGTAACACTAAGAGACAAGTTTTTCCCGGAGACAATTATCAACAATTCAAATTTTTTAGCGAAAAAAATTGAATTTTTTTCTGATCTATTATACTATAAAGAGAGGTGGATATTAAACCACTGAATTTAATCTATATTTCTTTTTAAGTTTGTGGTTTAGAATTCCCACTCAAAAAAGGTAGGATTTTCTTCTCTTAAAAATGCATCACAAAGAGGCAATTTTTTCCCGGAGGCAATTATCAGCAATTCAAAATTTTTAGCAACAAAAATTTAGTTTTTTTCGGATCTATTATACTATAAAAGAGGTGGATATTCCACCACCGAATTTAATCTACATTTCTTTTTAAACACAGGGTTGGTGGTTTGTAATTCCCACTCAAAAAGGCTGGAATTTCCTTTCTTAAAAATGTAACACTAAGAGACAATTTTTTCCAGGAGACAATTATCAACAATTCAAATTTTTTAGCAAAAAAGTTTTTTTAAATCTATTATTCTATAAAAAGATGTGGATATTCCACCACCAAATTAAATCTATATTTCTTTTTAAACGCACAGCTTATGGTTTGGAATTTCTACTCAAAAAAAGTAAAATTTTATTTTCTTAAAAATGTAACGCTAAGAGGTAATTTTTTTTGTCTCTTAGTGTTACATTTTTAAGACAAGAAATTCCAACTTTTTTTAGTGGGAATTCCAAACCACAAACAGTGCGTTTAAAAAGAAATGTAGATTAAATTCGGTGGTGGAATATCCACCTCTTTTATAGTATAATAGATCAGAAAAAAACTAATTTTTTTTTCTGATCTATTATACTACAAAGAGAGGTGCATATACCACAACCGACATTTTTCTATATTTATTTTTAAACGCTCAGTTTGTGGTTTGGAATTCCTAAAAAGAAATGTAGATTAAATTCGGTGGTGGAATATGCACCACTGTTTGTAGTATAATAGATCAGGAAAAAAATTTAGTTTTTTCAGATCTAATATACTATAAAAGAGGTGCATATTCCACAACCGAAATTATTCTAAATATATTTGTAAACGCACAGTTTGTGGTTTGGAATTCCTACTCAAAGAAAAGGTAATATTTTATTTTCTTAAAAATGTAACGCTAAGAGGCAATTTTTTTCTCGGAGATCTATCAACAATTCAAATATTTTAGCAACAATTTTTTTTCCTGACCTATTGTACTACAAAGAGAGGTGCATATTCCACAACCGAAATTATTCTAAATTTTTTTTAAACGCACAGTTTGTGGTTTGGAATTCCCACTAAAAAAAAATTGGAATTTCTTGTCTTAAAAATATAACGCTAAGAGGCAATTTTTTTTCTCGGAGATAACTATCAACAATTCAAATATTTTAGCGACAATTTTTTTCCTGATCTATTATACTACAAAGAGAGGTGGCATATTCCACAACCGAAATTATTCTAAATTTCTTTTTAAACGCACAGTTTGTGGTTTAGAATTCCCACTCAAAAAAAAAAAAAAAAAAAAAAGTTGGAAATTCTTGTCTTAAAAATGTAACACTAAGAGACAAGTTTTTCCAGGAGACAATTATCAACAATTCAAATTTTTTAGCCATAAAATATGAGTTTTTTCTGGTCTAATATACTATAAAGAGAGGTGTATATTCCACTTAATAATCTTCGATAATAAGGTACAATATATTTAATTTCATTGATCTTATCAGTAAAACAAGATAGATAGACATAAGAGAATAAGTGAATTAAAGTGAATGAAAAATAAATACGAATAAAATCAGATATTTAATTAAACATTTTAAAATTTTGACTTGTAAAGACGTAAAAATTGTGAGAGAAAGAGAGCGAGTGGGTAAAAGAGAGGGGAGAGAAATGTACAAACATACAAATTTACAAATTATAAAGATTTTCGTACAGAGAGCAAAAAAGGGAGGAGAAAGAAAAATGATCTATATATGAAGGTATATTAGTCCTATAAAATCTTACCGAAAACAATAAAAAAATTAAGAATTAGACAAATTTAGACAGATTTAATTCGGGTCATAACCTTGAATTCCAATTCCCCACGTCTCCAATCAATTCAGTCAAAAATTCTCCGTCAAATCATAAATGGACTTTTCTATTTTCAAATTACACTATTCATAAGGACCTACATATCATCTTTCAACATGAACTTAGCAAAACTGACTATAAAATATTTAATCAATCACTGAACACCCAAAAATCTTTTAAGAGGATTATCGTCACTAATCTCTTTTCTCATTTAGCAGGTTTTAACCTGGATGAGTGTTACCACTTGACAAATTATCTACAAGAGATTCATATGAAAAATTCAGCATTTATGAACATATTTACTTAATACAACATTTGTAGTGTAAATATCAAATAAATGTAATTAAAAAAATAAAATAAACACGACAAGAGATTTAGAAGCCTTCGCACACTTGTATGTTTATTGAGTGAGAAAGAATAAAAAGAAAGTTGAAGAATTACTGGAAAAGTACAGAGTTACTGGAAAAAAATTGATATAGATAAAAAAATTAAATATACAAATCCGTATATGTTTAGTGGTCTAATTGGCCAAATTACTTATTTCAATTAATTATTCTTTTATCCAAGGTTTTGGTCGAGATGAAAAAATTAAGTGTCATGAGCGGGATTCGAACTCACGACCTTTAGCTCAATACACCGTTGCTCTAACCTCTTGAGTAGCTCACGATAGCTCGATACAGCAGCGGCGAATTGAGCGGAAGGTCGTGGGTTCGAATCCCGCTCGTGACAATTAAAAAGTTAAGTTATCTCGAACAAGACCTTAGATAAAAAGAATAATTGATTGAAATTAAAAATATAGACATAAAGAAGCAGAATGTGAGGAGGAGAGTGGAAGAAAGTGAATGAGAATGACAAAAAGGCAAGAGAGAAGGGTGGAAAGAGAAAAATAAATTGAGAGATATATAGGAAAAATAGGATGTTTTTAAGTCTGTGTGTTTGTAAGTGTGTGTATGAGATAGAGAAAGAGAGGGTGTGGGGGTGTGAACGAGACAGAGAGAGAGAGAGAGAGAGAGAGAGAGAGAGAGAGAGAGTGAGTGAGAGAGAGAGGGTGAGAGAGAGGGAAGGAGAGAGAGAAAAAGAGAGAGAGAGAGAGAGTGAGTGAGAGATAGAGTGAGTGAGAGAGAGAGAGAGTGACAGGGAGAGAGAGAGAGAGAGAGAGAGGCAGAGAGAGAGAGGGAGGGTGAGAAAGAGGGAGGGAGGGAGAGAGAGAGAGAGAGAGAGAGAGAGGGTGAGAGAGAGAGAGAGAGAGGGTGAGAGAGAGAGACACTTACAGGGAGGGATGGATAATTTTAATGATTAGAGTTATCTAGTAGTATGTAATGAAAAAGTAGCAATAAATACAATATTACTATGATATGTTCAAACTATTGCCGTTCGAAATTTTTGAACTTCCAGACGGTTTTAATGGCTAAATAAATACTAAAAATATTTTTGGATATGTAACAATTCCAGCCATTTGTGATTTCGTACCGTTTTGACGAGGGCATTAATTAAGAAAATATTTGAAGGCGAAAGCTTAGTTTTGCGCTGGTATTTTACTGAGAGTTAAAACGGAATTTTCACGTTTTTGTCATTGGCAAAGAATCTAGAGCACGTTCCTTGATAATAATTTTACCCGTTTTGAAATTAAAATCCCTCGGCAAGTTTCTTTGGTGATTATCTCCGAATGAAAACAACATTATCGTAATTAAATATAACGTCGTTGTAAAAAAAAAGTCTTTTCAATTTTCTTTCCGGCTTACATTTTGCGAGCGCTCATAAAAAAATAACACTATAATCCCCCCCCCGTCTCTTGATTAGATACGGTATTTTTGCCTCCTCTTTAATAGTGTCCTCGTAAAAAAGAGGATCCGGAAAACGAGGCTTTTATGGTAACTGCGAGCTTTATTCTCTCACGTAATCAGTGCAGAACTATTTTACACTGGAAGTACATTGCATCATTCCCTCCAGTTTGACAATCTTCAGTCTTGACAACTCTGGGATTAAGTGGATAATTCGATATTCAGATTTATCCTCCGAAAAAGAATTTTACGTTTGAAATTAAATTAATCCAAGGCGAATTATATCAGTATAATATATACTCAAAATGAGATTGTATGATTCAAGCATTAGTATGTAATCAGCTTCTTTCATATCTATAAAATATTTTATATTATTCGATAAACTTTTTCTGTCTTTAATATCTCTGGGAAGAAAATAGATCATGATTAATTTTAGCGGCTTCTTGTAAAAAAATAATCTTCCAAATTAGACCCGGTAAACAGCTTTATATTTTTAATGCTAAGAACCGATTATGTTAATTGACTTTTAAAACCATTGTTTTATAAAAGTTCAAAAAATGACAGATCAGATTTTTTTATGATTCATTACCTGGTCACATTAGTTATTACCCAATAAATAAAGTTCAACCACCATTATATTTATTTACGAAACAATTATTACAAATTTAAAGGTGATACTGATTGATATTAATTTTGAGTGCCCAATTTTTTATGTGGTCGTTAAAAACGTGAAAAATTCCACCGTTGAAAACATTATCCAGATGCGATAACTCACGAAAGAACAGCACTAATGATCGGTCGAAGCAAAAAAATTCAATAAAGATACTGAATTTTTTCGAACAACTGAGGTAACAATTTATTGATTGAATTTATTTCTTTTTGTCTGAGGGTGTCAAATGTCAATTATAAATAATAACCGAATCTATTCACTTGTCTGAAATCAGTTTTTGTTTTTTAAATTAATTGAGTTTGATAACGTAATTTTTTGGACTAAAAGATCTTCGCATTTATCTCGCCTCCTCATATTTTGACCAGTTCGTAATTTCACAGTAAAAAGTCAAAAGGTTCGTCTTTCCTTCTAACTATTCATTTCATGCAATCTATGTAATGCAATTAGGCATCAAATAGCCATTTGATGGTCCCTGGCGAAATGTTAGGTGTCGGATGCCGGCGAGAAGGCAGTCAGTGTTTAATTGCAGGTAGTGAAGGGGGCTCATTAGGGTATGGAGCTAATCCGCCCTTTACCCTTGTCTGAGATAAATGCCCCTCACAATTCCTCTAATCCCACAAACTGGGCTAACACCTTCCTTCAACTTTTACAGGGTGGTATAAAGTTGTGCTGGGGTCAAATAAAAGAAAATCCAGGAAAAAGTGTCTAAGACATAGTAAAAGCTTCTGCTAATTGTAAATCAAAATTGGAAAAAAAGTACTTTGTTGTTTACCTCAACTAAACTTTACAATTTTTTTTATTTATAAGCTATTGATTTTTGAAAGATGAAAGTATATTAAAACGTGTATTTCTTAGTAACCAGTTGTTTCATAATTTGTTGAAATCGTGAGTAGCAGTCAAGAATGAGGCAGTTAAGAAAAACACCTTTTTAATTTTTTTGCTGACGTTCTGACCTTTATTCGAGTCATCTTCAGAGCATAAAGTGTGGTGCTTTTCTTGTGGTGTCATACTGGTTTTGTATGAAAATATTGTGACACACTTTATGCCCTGTTAGTGAAGTGATACTGCTTTTACTTAATAAATATTAATCCATTTATGTATTCGTGGTCAATTGATAGGAGGGAAAATTCGAGTGTTTATAGGTTGAGTGGTCACCTAGAGGATTCAAGTCACGACAGCTCAACTGGTAGAGCAACAGCGTATTCACCCGAAGGTCGTGGGTTCGAATCCTGCTCGTGCCACTAACTTTTCTATCTCAACCAATACTTTACATAAAGATTAATTAATTGGAACTGGGAATACTTTTGAGCTCTTATGAATGAATTTCTGTTAATTGTTGTTGGAAGTGTTTTTCTCTTCAGAAATAATTCTTCCGTCCTAGTATTGTGAGATATTGGGAGATCAAATGTTTTCACACAAAACTTTCACTAAATTTCTGAAGTTCGTCTGCACAAAACATATTTATAAAAGTAGAAAACCGTGTAGAGTCATAATCTCTCAAAAACATAACTTTATACAAAACTTGATGATGTCATGAGGAGCGGTTTAGAAAAACACCTTTTTCATTATTTGCCGACGTTTCGACCTTTGTTCGGGTCGTCTTCAGAAAATTAAGTGTGTCACAAAACATTCACACAAAACTAATATAAAATCACAAAAAATAGCATCACACTTTATAGGCTGAAGATGACCCCAATAAGGTCGAAACGTCGGAAAAAATTGTAAAAGGTGTTTTTTTAACTATATCAATTTTTCCCATTCCGTGAGACTTCAAAAAACTATTTTAAAACAATTAATTAAGGTTTTTTAGTTGAGATAAAAAAGTCAATGGCACGAGCGGGATTCGATCCCACAATTTTCGGCTGGATACGCCGCTGCTCTGCCACTTGAGCTATCGTGACTTCGATCCACTCGGACACTAACTTCCCATCTCAACCCCACCTTTTGAATTTTCCCTCCTTTTTGCCATTTTTCAAATGCCGTGTAATCGGATTGGATTCGCGACGACAAATGAAAAGGCCACGGAGTGCTTTAGTGAAGTATACTTCATTTTAAATCATTAAATTCACTCATTTGCACTATAACAACCAATTTTTCACAACTAGTAAATTGATGTCTCGTATAAGACATTTTTTAATAAAAATTTATTATTTGTGTAAAATCTACTAATTAGTTGAACAAAAATGAAAAGAGACCAATTTAATGAACGAAGCGCTGCAATTATTTAGTTATTTTTTTAATAGTAGACTCTGTGATCACTTACCATGCGTTCGGCCTTTAAAAGACCATCATCAGGGCCTGAATAAATATTACAACATTACATTATTACATTAATTATACGTTTTTTGTTGTTTTAACTTACAGCATCTTATCTCTCATATTAACATTAGAGGATGACGGAAAAAAAACCGCCGACATCGAATACGAAATCTGGAAGTACATGACGTTGGCTAAGTTGAAATTAAGGCTTTTTTCAATTTTTTCTATAATTGATGAAAAAATAGATTAAACCAACAATTTCCATATTAAATTAGGTCGTTTTTTAAAAGGATTACCAAGGATAGTGGTCTCCCCAAAATACATTTTTTTCATCAAATATAGAAAAAACGGAAAAAAACGTCTTAATTCAATTTAACCAATCTCATGTACTTCGCGACCTCGTAGTCGGCGTCGGGTTTTTTGATCAATTTGTAATGTTAGTATGAGAAATAAGATGCTATAAGTTAAAACAAACTACAACATTTGTAATTAATGTAATAATGTAATGTTGTAATATTTATTCAGTCCCTGATGATGGTCTTATAATGGCAGAAAGCTTGGCAAGTGATTACTTCTTTCTCTACCTGACTAGAAACCAGATCCCAAACACATTCATCGTCGTGGTCGATTTCTTCTTCATCAACTTTATCATTATTGTAAAAATGCGTACAGATCATGCATACAACAAAATAAGAGTGTTCGGTTTTTTGTTTTTTTTACTCACAATATGCAAGTGTGTGGTGTTTAGTGACCGTTACTTGATGATTATTTGGAGAGATGAGATTTTTGTTTTAAAATAGGAAACAGACAAAATTGATTTTAAATATACAATAAAGGTACGAAACAGTTTGATTTTTAATAAAATTAAACGTGAACCAACTAATAAGTACAAGTGCCTGGGACAATTTTAAGCCAGTTTAAAGCTTTATGGTAAAGTTCAATATGTTTTTTTTTCATCAAATTTATATTAATCGTACAGAAGAGTTCACGGAACGCTGGAGAATACATGAAACTTTATCAGAAAGGTCATTAAACTCAAGTGAACAATAATCGAATATACAAAAAAACCGAAATTGAAACGAGTTTTTACGCAGTTGAGTAGAGATTGTTACAGATTTTTAATTAATGTAAAATTGGATTGGTTGAGTAAAAGATTGTTACTGATTTTTAATTGATGTAAAATGGGGTTAACTTTTGAAGAGTTATATGGAGTGAGTTGGCCAGTCGAATTTGTTATTAAGGAAAATATATCAATTTTCAACATTTGAGCTTTGCCGGAGATTTTAATTTTATTAGATGTTGAGGATTTTAATATATTTATGATCCAATCGTTCATCGTATGTTTGGGCATTCGAAGGAAGTAGCTGTTAGTATCAACCCAATTACATAAAATTTTAATGTCAGTGTTAGCGTGTTCAATTATAAATTGTAGTGTTTGAAAGGAATAAATTTCTTAAGTTTTTCTGCACAAAACATATATTTATAAGAGTAGAAAACCGTGTAGTAGTCATAATCTCTCCAAAACATAACGTCATAAAAATCTTGTTCAAGTCGTGAAATGCGGTCTAGTGTGACGTACGTTATAGAAAAACATTTTCTTATCGTGCGTCGTTTCGACCTTTATTGAGATCATCTTCAGGGCTCAAAATATGTGTTTTCCGTATAGATGTGTCCTTCTTGTCTGTCGTGTTGAGTGCGTCAGTGAGATATGTTTTATGTTTATATACATAAGAATGACACATGTAAACGGAAAACAAACACTTCGAGCATTGAAGATGATCCAAATACAGATCGAAACGTTGGCACGATAAAAAAAATGTTTTTCTAAAACCTACATCACACCAGACCGCATCTCATGACCTCCAAATAAACAATATGCAAGGTTGGAGAATAAGGAATGAGTGCGGAGTGGATGAGTGAATTTTATTTTCGGCCAAAATAAAAGTCAAAACTGTTCTTTTGCACCAAAGCTACTGGAAGGAAGGAACAGTATTTTCTTTTTAAAAACTGCAGAAAGTGGTTAATATTTAAACTGGCATCTGATACATATTGTATAGGCGACTGTAAACTATTAAATAAACCCAAAGGTAATCCAGACTCTAAGATTGGCCGACGCCAATCAGATATGAAATATGCAGATATCACAAACCAGGCAATGGACGGATATAGCGCAGTTGGGCCTGTGCGTTCAATCACTTTTCGAATATTCTAATAAGTTATTGTTACAGTATGAATATTAAAAATTGGAAAATTGAAACTAATTAACCTATCTGGAATTAATTGTAGGAATGTCCTTTAATTTTTTACTTGTTGCCTAGCTTCTTTTATTTATTCGCGTACGAGAAACAAGAATAAAATACACACATAACAACTTCATTAAAATCTTCTGATGTCAATTGCTTTTTCCTCTATCGAAATCTTTGAATCAAAGACCTGTTATGAAGTTAATCCAGACAAATTCATATTTCGCCAATTAATGCCATATTTGCAAAAAATAAAATCTATGTACTTGTGATGTATAATTTACTGTCGTAGATAAATCAGTTGAGGACAAAAATTTAAAAAACGAAATTTATTGGTAATTTTCAATTAGTGAAACGGTCTTAACTGGGGCTGAAAAATGCAAAAAAATAATTTAAATGTTTGCACATCGCACGAGATTTTAACAACTGGCGAGCTGTTGAGGTTAGAACTTTTGACGAAGAGAGAGAGAGAGGTTATCGGTCAAGAGAAAATCCCGCACAACTGTAACAAATCGCGTGTTCAGGGGAAACTTTCGGCTATAATCGTCTGTTTTTGTGTAGGGACTTATTCGGGCGAATTTCCCCGACAGTTCACGTTTTAAACCAACGCCGAGGAACAAAGCTTTGCCAAACTTATTCATCTCGTATCGTATTATGGTAATTGCAGGGGGGTTGTTTTATACCTGGACGTTGAGCCGATATATTGCCGTCAGACGCGGCATTTCCAACGGGTCCTGTCATGTCTCTTGGTACACAAAAGCGAATTTGCAACCTTTTAACCCTAACCCCCCCTCGACCTGGAACCGACGACTTTACGCAAATTACTCTCAAAGTCATGTTTTATTCACAAATGGCAATAAAGCAAGAGCAAACAGGCAATTGGAACAAAACATCACTAAAGTCCCTCGAACTCAGGAGCATGGACGTTTCTAAAACCAATATTCTCTAAAGAAATGTAGGGAAGTTTAAGGTTTAGAGAAAAACATTTAAAAAATCAGAAAGAAGAAAGTATTTTTCTTTCCACTCTTATTACAAGCATACACATAAATACTGATTTAATTTGTGAGATTTTCAAATGAACTATAGTTGTACACCTATCCATCTACAATTTAATTACAATAAAGCTTTGAAGCTGAAAGGATCTCTAATCTCTCTCTCTCTCTCTCTCTCTCTCTCTCTCTCTCTCGTTCTCTCACTGTCTCTTTCGTTTTACGCATTTTTATCAGTCATCTATCAACTTAAACAAACCAAAATCTTTAATAATGTTTAAGAATGTATACGGCTATTTATTTCCCTATCACACCCTCCCACTCTATTCCTCTGTAATTCTACGTCATTTGAAAAGTCAAAACCCAAAATCTTCTATTTAAATATATGACTTTTAATGATTATACATTTCTTTTTTACCCCTAGCCCACTTTCTCACATTCACGCTCTCTCTCTCTCTCACTCTCTCTCTCTCTCTCACTCACTCTCTCTCTCTCTCTCTTTCACTCTGTCTTTCTCGCTCACTCATTTTATCTCAATTTCTACGTCGTTTTACGAGTCAAAAACCCAAAATCTAATAATTCAATGTGTGACGTTATATGTCTATGTTTGTTTTCCTCCCTGACTCACTTTCTCTCACGCTCACTCCCCTCCCCTCTCTCACTCACTCACTCACTCTCTCTCTCTCTCTCTTTCACTCTGTCTCTCTCACTCACTCATTCTCTCTCTCGTTTCACGCATTTCTATCAGTAAAGAAACCAAAATCTTTAATAATGTCTAAGAATGTATACCGCTCTTTATTTCACTATCCCACCCTCTCACTCTTTCCTCTAAATTTTTACGCCATTTTACAAGTCAAAGACTCAAAATCGAATCAATAAATGTGTGTGTCACTAAAACTTACTCTCTCTCTGTCTATCTCTTTCGCTTTATTTTTTCTTTCTGTCGTTTTTTGTTTCTTTCTTTTTGCAATTTCTACGTATTGTTAGAAATCAAATATCCAAGATCTTAATTAAGTGTGATATGTTATACAGCGTTGCCTCGTCTCACTCCCTCCAAACTTCTTTCTCTCTCTTTTTTTTCTCTCACTCATTCTTTCTCAATTTCTACTTCTTTTTACATGTCAAAAATCCAAAATCTTATAATTAAATGTGTGTCTTTGTCTACATATTACTGTCTTCCTCTCTCACTCACTTCCTCTCACTCACCCTCTCTCTCTCTTTCTCTCTCACTCACTCTTTTTATCTCTATCTATCTATTGTATTTCCCTTTAATTTTTATATTTTTCGTTCATTTTTCTTTCTTTCTCTTTCAATTTCTACGTAGTTTTACAAATCAAATATCCAACATCTTAATTAATTCGATATGCTGTACGTCTGTACGTCATTGTCTCACTCACTTTCATTCCTAACGTCTCTTTCTCTTTCTTTTTTCGTTCGTTCGTGTTTTCGTTTTGTCGTTCACTCTTTCTTTTTTACATATTGCATACATTTTACATATTATATTTTTACAAATTATGGATAGTCGATAAGAAAGTAAAATTGACCTATGCCAAGTTAAAACATATCACGAAAATAATAATATTATTAATGCAAAGATTCGTAAAAATGCTTCGTCCTCTCGGCAATTCGCTCTTTTCAGAAAAGTGGGTATTACCTGAGGTGGAATTGGAATGGAAGTTAGGTGGTACGGAGTGCCCACTGTAAGAGGTGAGATAAACAAGTGTTTCGGTTCTCAGACGGATGACTGCGGTTCCCTGATGTACAACACCGACAACCCCAAATTACTACAGGTCTTAGGCCTAAGGCTGGAATAATTATGACGGCCTGTGCCAGACGGAATTCTACATTTACAAGAAGAAAAAATTAACTTGCTTTTTTAAATAAATATTCAGTTATATTGCAATTATTTTAATGTGTAACAGAAGCGTAGACAAAATATGTTAAATTACCTCATAACAGTTACGACCAGAACTAATAAATCCATCTGCATAACTGGTATCATATATTATAGTTTTTTTCTAAACATTATGACTATTTTTATTAATGTTTTAATTTTTTTTTAAATTTTTGTATAAATGTGTTGATTAGTGACCGTTAGTCGATGATTATTCGTAAATTCTGAGATGCGGTCTGGTGTGATGTAGGTTTCAGAAAACATTTTCTTTTTCGTATCAACGTTTCTATCTTTATTGAGATCATCTTCAGGGCCTGAGATTTACAAACATGGTCTAAATTTAACAAATACATGTAGAATGTGGAAAAAAGTGATTTTATACAATGCAAAAAATATTTTTTATATTCAATCAATGTATTTCTTCTCACTCAAAGTCTTCGCGGAAAACAAACACTTTGAGTGAGTAGAAATACTTTGATTGAATATATAAAAATATTTTTTTGCATTGTATAAATTCATTTTTCTTCCATAACCTACATGTATTTGTTCAATTCAAACAATGTTCAAACAAGTGGAAAAAAGTGAATTTATACAATGCAAAAAAATATGTTTTATATTCAATCGAAGTATTTCTACTCACTCAAAGTGTTTGTTTTCTGCGTAGACTTTGAGTGAGTAGAAATAATTTGATTGAATATAAAAAAAAATTCGCACTGTATAAATTCACTTTTCTCCACATCCTACATATATTTGTTAAACTTAAACAATGTTTGTAAATCCCAGGCCCTGAAGATGATCTCAATAAAGATCGAAACGTTGGCACGATAAACAAAATATTTTTCTGAAACCTACATCACGCCAGACCGCAACTCACGATTTCCGAATAATGATTTTTGTATAAGTAATTCAAATAGACAGAGAGAGAATAAAATACAAGAGAGCGAGAGAGAGAGAGAGAGAAAGAGTGAGAGAGGGGGGAGAGAAAGAGAGAGAGAGTGAGGGAGTGAGCGGGAGGGAGTGAGAGAGGGAGGGATTAAGTGAGAAAGAGATGGTGAAAGAGAGTGAAAGAGAGAGAGAGGGAGAAAGAGAGAGCAAGACTGAATAAGTAAGAGATTGTTTAAAGGAGAGAGATGGAGAAAGAGAAAGAGAGACATACAGAAAGAGAGAGTGAGAGTGAGAGAGAGTGAGAAAGAGAGAGAGAGAGAGAGAGAGAGAGTGAGAGAGAGAGAGAGAGAGAGGGATTATTGAGGGATGGAGGGATGGTGGGTGGAAGGGAGGGAGTGAGGGAGGAGAGGGAGTGAGAGGGAGAGAGAGAGAGAGAGAGAGAGAAAAGAGAGAAGGGGGGAGACTGAAAAAGGGGGAAACATAGAATAAAAAGGAGACAAGATTTATTTTTCAAAATGAAAAAATATAAGATGTTGAGAAAAATAGGCTATCTACGAGAGGTGTTTTGATGGTTAACAATTCTACTTTTTAGTTTATAAATTTTTTAACTTGTTAAGTATACTTAATTTTCAAAAATTGTATCTGAATATTTCTTATAAATGTAATAATATATTATTTTTCAAATGATTTTGTGTTCATTATTCTTTTTAATTATAAATAATTCGAATAAATGGCCTGGACTGTTGCAATGTTTGTTGTCAGGCTGAAGCTGAGAAAACGAGTTTTTTTACCTTTATAGTTTTCCTCCCATATGGAATATTGTATAGGCACAGAGTAAATAATAGTGTGAACCGGGTGAAAAATAAGATACCAAAAGGAAAAAATGCTCTTTTACCCAGAATTGGACCAGGAAGGAGGTAAATAATGAAGAGGCCGTGCATTGAAGGCTTTCCGTTTCCCTGTTGGCGTGAAGGCTCTTAGCTTGTTTTCCCATTAAATTCCCATTACTCGGCCTCTTTCCTTGCCTTCTTACTTTCAAACAACAAGCCCAACTCTTCTAGTTCTTAACACTTGTTTTTACTTTCCTTTATACCGGGGGAGAATTATTAAATAATTAGTTAACAACAAACTTCTTGGTTTCGAATTGGGGAAGTTTAAATCACTTATAGACCTGTTGAGCTTTCAGCATACTCATAAGGATCCTTTATTTGAAATCAAATTATATAAGGTATTTAAAAATTACAAAAAATTGTCATAGAATGTATAAACCAGAATTTCAAGAATTTTTTTCTAAATCCTGGTATTTGCCCGAGTCTGGCAATTTTTTTCAAGTAAACATCTTCCCTTACAACAAATATATCGGCATAAAGTCATCCTTCGGTGTCAAATTATAAACATCCCCGGTTTCTATAAGTCATGGGAATCAAAACGTTCCGCAAGGTGTGATCTTCAGACCTATCCTCTACACAATATACACTATTGTCATACTTGCTCAAATTAATACTCCTACGAGTACGATACGGTGGTTCTATTCAAACTATTAACTCTACCTTAGCACAAACATTCCAAGAATACTGTGACAAGTTAGTCTAACAAAATGGCCATCACATGGCACATCAGACCTGCCAAACAGCGCACACAAATAGCCAAGTTTGTTACATTTTGCTGTGCATAATTAGAGGATTTATAAAGCACATGCTAATAGACAAAACGTCAACAGTAGATATGAATAACTCAGACACCTACTTTGCCCACAATATCCGCTTTCAAAACACAACTTAGACATAGATGATCTTTTTATTCTATGCCTTCTGCCTTGTTCTCTCTCTTTCTCTCTCTCACTCTCTCTCTCTCACTCTCACTCTCTTTGGGGCTGAGCCAGATCCTTCAACAGACAACAAATTAAATCCTCTAAAAATTAACATTTTCACCAAATGTCAACTGAAAAAGAAAATAAGAAAAAAAATTTAAAAACAGAACCATGAAAGGCCTAAGTTGGTAAACTCCATTCAAATCTTTTTCTAACTGAAAGCATATTTTTACAGTTTTCGTTTCAACCGGGGACTTTTTTTCTGTTTGCTGTTTAAAATATAAAAGCGCTTTATTGTTCTCTGGTGATGAAATACGGCCCGCATAAAATATCCGGACTTCAACTTTTCCAACGCAGGTGAAAAATTAGGGTATAAGCAAATAGGACGTTTATATTATTGCAAAGCCAATCAAGCTATTGTTTCATTTTAAAAATACCAAAAATTGTTTTGTTTGATATTATCTAAGGCTTTGTTTGAACAAGATTTTTTGATAATTTCCTTAAAATTCGTTTAAATTTTCCTGCAGTATTTAACCTGCAAAGAGGCGATTTTTTCTTCCTACATCGCAGTATTTCATTCAAATGAGGGATAAAAAGTAAAGAAAGCAACAAGGCTTTCTTTGAATGTTTCAAAATGTTGCATAAAGGTGTAAAAAAACACTTATAAATTTTCTTGTGTAAAAAAACTATGTAAGTCACTTGTAGTTTTCTTTTGGTCTTAGTTGTACCATCCGGTGTTATTTTTTTGGGTGTAGACGCCAGGGCTTTTGAGTAAAAACACGAAAAACACTTTTTCAACTTTCTGTGTAACACTTTGAGCCCTGAAGATGATCTCAATAAAGATCGAAACGTTGGCACGATAAAGAAGATGTTTTTCTGAAACCTACATCACACCAGACCGCATCTCACGATCTCCAAATAATCATTAATTAACGGTCACTAAACACCACACATTTTAATATTAATTCTATTGCATTTTTGAAACTGAAAATGTTAACATTTATAAACTGTTTTTCCATATTGGCTAACCTTCGACTTTAATGATTATAATTTCATCACGCGATTTCCGAATAATCATTTGAAAATAATTAGAAGAAAATCTATTCAAAAATAATTTCCGCTCAAATAGTAGAAAGAGGCAGAATAGCATAAACTTTCCCGTCTATGTTCGCGTAGTACTATTACATGCAGCTAAAATTTTATATTTATTTTAAATGTGTCTAATTTAATACTCTTTAAATTCGACTTTAATGCCTCAAAATAATTTGAAATTGACAATGGCCAAAACGGTAGATTTTTGACAAAGTTTGTGAGGATTATTTCCAAATTATTTAAACAGGGCAATTTCAGCCGCCTAGAATAAGATTGTTTAGATTAAGTATTTGAAATATTAATTAATTTAGTTAAGTAGAATTCTTCTTACATAAGTACACGTCAAATTTGCTTTTAATTAAAACGATCAGAAGAGGAGCAATTAATAGTAAAGTCTTGTTGTGTAATAAATAAAATAGATGAATAAATTTAAAAAATAAAACATTAACTACGAGATTGAATAGCATGATGGACCACAAAATATCCAATTAAGCGCTTGTTATATTAAAAGGAAATATTTACTTTGTTTTAAAAATTTTACATGATAGTATTAATTATAAACAGGTGTTCACGAAAGTATCGTTTTATCGGGTGTACACAGCTTACACGTCCGAACCCATCCTTACCGACGCACAAATTTGAAATGTACCTCACACCTTTAAAACAAGTGATATGGAAAAAAATCTATAACAGGGTCAATCATTTTATTATTTAAGTGAGTCTACAATCAAACTACAGGCATAGTACCTAGAACTGCTCATTGGAAATATTTTGATTTAGAAATTTCACAAACGTTTCAAAAGTTACGGGACACAATTTTACATTGTTACACGCCTCTTCATATACTGGACATTATTCGATATGGACTTATGGTTATGGGATTCAGCCAATAACACCTTAATAATCGCAACTACCGAAAATAAAGTTCTATGAACTATATTTTTATTTATTGTACGAGACTACACATTGAGCAAATACTGCAGCCTTCTTGCTTATTGTACCTTCCTAATTCAGTACATCGACTCAATCCTTCTTCCCAGAAATATTAGATCATTGACTGTTGCTGGTAAAATTTAATTCCCTGATTGTTTTTTTTAATGAGGTTATGTCTCCATTGAGGTGTTGCTTCTCATTGAAAAATGATGTGGGTGGCTGTTTCTTCCTCTTCATTCCATAATTCCATTGAATATGCTCATGTTATGTAGATATTTTCTTATTTGCCAGTGACCGATTAATATTCTGACCACTTTAATTGCAACAGTTTACCAGTCTTGGTTTTAGTATAAGTTTACTGTGTCTAGCGTCTAGAGTTGATCCACTTCACTTTTTTAATCCATTCTTTGATGAAGGATTCTGTATTTGTTTTGTTATCCCAAGTGTAGGTTCAGGGCCTATATATGGACTTGCAGAACCTCCTCTGTCGTCCAATGTGTTTGTTTTCTCATGATCCAAAAATTCCTTGTGCCTTGGCACCTAAGATACGATCAGGTTGTTGTGTTTCCCCAAGTTTTGTAGACTTTAGATGTATTCACTGACTAGTTTTGATGTGATTCTTTTACACGCTATTGTTTTAATAGCTGCTTGGTTATCCAATCTTTTTCGCCAGTGTAACTTCTTTTAACATTTTTCTGGGCACACGCATTGATGGGATGTACTTCTCGTTAAAAGTCCGAAGTGTACTCGATTAATGAGCTCATAATTCGGGCTTGTTCCGGTTCTTTCGTTTGTTTTGGAGTCATCGGTATACCATATCATCATCATCTGATCTCCTGAGATTTCCTCTCCAACCGTCTGTTGAGACTACATAGGATTTTGTAAAGCATGTTTCCGGAGTTCATTTAGTCAGCCTCCTTTTTCAAGAATGGATATCTAATTTTATTAATTAAGGCTGTGAGCCCGAATTGTTTAGTTCAAGTCAAATTCGATTGTTTTTGGAGCCTAAAGGGGCTTTTCCAATCTCCTCCTTGTATGAATGTTTCCATTGCTGGTAGTTTTAGCAGTTTTTAGTGCACTTGTAGGCTCTCATTGCCACTGTGATACATAGGTTAGCAAATCTTTGTATGCTGCCTATCGCTTGGGTAGCTAATTTTTGTTGAACTTTAGTCCCCCAAATTAGTGAAGCATAGATTCTTTTGGGTCTTATTTTAGTTATTTTTCGTTTTAGCCACGAAGTTCTTCTTGTAGTCATTACAGATATTTTACCTTTTGGTATGATATGCTGCAGGTGAGGGTCGTGGTTAGCAGTTTAGCAAAGATTATTCCTAGGTTATTCAGAAATCGTGAGATGCGGTCTGGTGTGATGTTCCCACTTTCAACACGACACGCAAGAATGGCACAATTACACAGAAGACAAACACTTTGAGCCCTGAAGATGATCTCAATAAAGATCGAAACGTTGGCACGATAAAGAAAATGTTNTTTAATTTATGTGATAGGCCTTGAATAAATGGCATGGAAATGTATGCTGGTTTGTATGTATTTTATAGACTTAATGTAGTATTATTAGTAATAGTGGGTGGTGTTAGTGTTGAGTTGTAGTTGTTGATTATTCTGTTAATAATGTATTTAGGGTAGAGATTGTTATAGAGGATCTGTTTGTACATCTTTATGTTCTTGTGGTGAAATGATTCAAGTAACGTTGGCACGATAAAGAAAATGTTTTTCTGAAACCTACATCACACCAGACCGCATCTCACGATTTCTGAATAATTATCGATTAACGGTCACTACCCACCACACAGTAATATTGAGTTGATAACTAATGCCCACGTTTTGTGATAATATAAGGTAAATATACAAAAATCGGCTTTTTAGTTAGATAGCTATACAATTAATTAGAAGTTCATTTAACTGAAGAGTGTATAACGAGGGCTTGTTAGCACAGTGGGAAATTAAGAAATGTTCGTGTGATGTCATGAAAGCATGATCCGCCGGCACGCCAGGCCGTGTCAACTGCAAAGCACACTATGGACCCTACTAGACACGCGACGCCAAACGCACCCTCAAACCTCCCTTGACTTCCTCGGGTGCAAAATTGTTAATATATTATTCACCCGGTTCTAAATTGCATAAAACGTCGGTTTGATTAGGTTTACAGAGTGCGGCCAGATCTCCATTCTCAGAGGGAAAAGGCGCCATTCATTTTTGATTAATGGCCCCACATGAATAAAATATGTTACAAACAGGTCGGCAAACATTTTAGTAAGTCTCCATCAAAAATTGATATAGGCATTTTATTTAAAATGGACTTAGAACTTATCTAAACCCGAAGTACCCCAAAGTAAATATAAACAAGATGAGGGTCTGTATATTATTCATTGAAAAGCGATTAAAGAAAATAATGACTGAATTGTATTAATGCCTATGAAATACAAAAAAAAATATAAGAAAGCTCAACTTCTTGTAAGATCTGGGTTAAAATATATATTTAATAAATAATTGATTGAAAGTAATATTTTATACTAATAATATGTACAGGTAAATAATACCATAGGAAAACGCACTTATGTCAATAATATCTTGCATTTAGGTATATAAAATTGTTGGATGAGATTTTTGTTTTAAGATAGGAAACAGACAAAATTGATTTTAAATATACAATAAAGGTACGAGACAGTTTGACTTTTAATAAAATTAAACGTGAACCAACTAATAAGTACAAGTGCCTGGGACAATTTTAAGCCAGTTTAAAGGTTTATTGTAAAGTTCAATATGTTATTTTTTTCATCAAATTTATATTAATCGTACAGAAGAGTTCACGGAACGCTGGAGAATACACGAAACTTTATCAGAAAGGTCATTAAACTCAAGTGAACAATAATCGAATATACAAAAAAACCGAAATTGAAACGAGTTTTTACGCAGTTGAGTAGAGATTGTTACAGATTTTTAATTGATGTAAAATTGGATTGGTTGAGTAAAAGATTGTTACTGATTTTTAATTGACGTAAAATGAGGTTAACTTTTTTAAGAGTTATATGGAGTGAGTTGGCCAGTCGAATTTGTCATTAAGGAAAATATATCAATTTTCATCATTTGAGCTTTGCCGGAGATTTTAATTTTATTAGATTTTGAGGATTTTAATTTATTTATGATCCAATAGTTCATCGTATGTTTTGGAATTCGAAGGAAGTAGCTGTTAGTATCAATCCAATTACATAAAATTTTAATGTCAGTATTAGCGTTTTCAATTATAAATTGTAGTGTTTGAAAGGAATAAATTTCTTAAGTTCTTCTCCACAAAACCTATATTTCTAAGAGTAGAAAACCGTGTAGTAGTCATAATCTCTCCAAAACATAACGTCATATAAAACTTGTTCAAGTCGTGAGGAGCGGTCAAGTATGTGGAAGTTTAGTAAAACACTTTTTTCATTTTTTGCCGACGTTTCGACCTTTATTCGTCTCATCTTCAGGACTATGAAGTGTGATGCTGTTCTTGTGGTGTCATATTGATTTTGTGTGAATGTTTTGTGACACACTTCATGCCCTGAAGACGAACAAGGTCGAAACGTTGGCAAATTACGAAAAAGTTGTTTTTCTAAACTACCATATACTTGACCGCTCCTCACGACTTCAACAAGTTTTGTATAAAGTTATGTTTTTGAGAGATTATGTCTACTACACGGTTTTCTACATTTATAAATATATGTTTTATGCAGATGAACCTCAGAAATTTAGTGAAAGTTTTGTGTGAAACTATGTGATCTCCCAATATCTCACAATATACGACTGAGGAAAGAGCATTATTTCTGGCGAGGAAAACAGTTCCAGAAACAATTAACAGAAATTCATCCATAAGAGCTCAAAAGTATTCCGAGTTTCAATTAATTTATCTTTATGTAAAGGTATGGTTGAAATGAAAAATTTAGAGACCTAAGCGGGGTTCGAACCCACGACCTACAACCGTTCCAATTTTCCCTCTTGTCAATTGACCACCATAAGTGGATTAAAATTTAATGAGTAAAAGAAGTATCGATTCACTAACAGCTCCCCCTGGCCACTTCGTAAGTCGCTGAGAATCGAATCCTGATTACACGACATTTGAAAATGGCAAACTTTAGCCGAAAGTTGTGGGTTCGAATCCCCATCGAAGGTAGTCTTAGACTTAAGAGGAAGTTTATTATTATTAACTTGAGAGTGAAATGGCAGAACTATCATTAGCATATTTCAGGCTGTAATAATATTGCAAGGAGAGATTTTGTAGTTGGACTTTTTGTAATTTTAATAATATATTTTTTTATTTATTTTATGCTAAGACAATGAACAAAGCGTACATATAAATATCAGAAAGGAAGAAGATATAAAAAATATGTATGCTAATTTTCATTATTTTTTAACAATCCACTGTTCATTTATTTTGTTGAAAGTTAGAAACTGAAGCTGAAAATAGTTTCAGTGATAGTTGTTAACGTATATTTTCCACTTGTTATCGTTTAATTTTAAAATTTATTTCAATTAATTAATTTGTGTTTAAGGTTGTGGTTGAGATAAAGTCAGTGTCACAAGCGGGATTTGAACTCACGAATGAAAAAATGGCAAAAAGTAGGGAAAATTCAAAAGGTGAGGTCTCATTGATTTAAGAATAATAAGAAACACGGGGATAATAAGTAAAAGAAATATTACTTTACTAAACAGCTCCTCGGACACTTCATAAGTCAGGAGAATCCAGTCCGATTACGCGACATTTGAAAATGGCAAAAAAAGGGAACGTTCGAACGGTTGTAGGGTGGGACGGAAAGTTAGTGTCCAAGAGGATCGAAGTCACGATAGCTCAAGTGGTAGAGCAGCGGCGTATCTAGCCGAAGGTCGTGGGTTCGAATCCCGCTTGTGACACTAACTTTTTTTATTTCAACCAATACCTAAAATACAGATTAATTAATTGAATGATATTATTTGGTCAAGCGGACCACGGAAACTAGTGAATATAAAAATTTATATTATGTAGAAAAATTAACAGTGAACTGAAAATGCTGGATATCTCCACGGAATAAAGAAGCCCCGGAGAGGGAGCATTGAATGGATTGTTCTTCGGAAATTATAAACTCCCCTTTCTTCTTATCTAAAAGTTTAATTCGGGGAATAAATAACGTTTGCCAACTTCCCCTTAGCTTTAGCCTTTTCCTCCTTTGAAAATGCTGCACATCGACTTGCGGTTATTCTTCCCCTTTATTTAAAGAAAGTTTTGATAGGAACTGCGCACTTGGCAGACCCCGTTTTTGAGAATCAACTTTACAATCCTTTTATCGATAGACGGCCTTTATAAAAAAAAAGTAAATCTTAGAAAATCTGATAAAATCGGTACTTTATTAAACAGTCGGCCTACTGTCTCGTCAATCGTACTCCTAATTAAAAGGAAAAGCAGAATCTCATTAAGCTTGAAAAAACTGTTCTATCAGTATGCAGAATGCCCTATGAAAGCTCAAATTGTAGCAAAAGAAGAATTGCAAATCGTTGAAAAAATGGGCAAATCAAAGCGAAATAACTTTTAATCCAGAAAAATAATCGAGCCCCTTAGGGTATTTTTTGTCGGCCACACGTTTAAAAGAAGTAGTCTTAGGAGTCTGGACTGAAAAGATTCGCTTGGAATAAGCACGTTGATTATATTTGCGAAAAGGCCTCCCAGCTCATTAATATGCTTAGCAGATCAACCAAGGTCTACTGGGGTTGGGTCGTGATGCTCTTTAAATTATCTACTATTCTTCCCATCCTGTCGTAGGCCGCTCTAGTTTGACTCGCAGCATTAAAAAAGCAGCCCAATGTTAAAAAATTAAGAAGTGAACGCAAAATGACACTGAGGATGGTTAAACATTTCAGACCATTTCATTTGAAACTGTATGCTTTCTCCCTGACATTCTGCCCATTAACATTTAATGATAATTTGAATAATAATCAAAATCAAATTTTCAAGCGAAGTATTACACATACTGATAATGCTTGCCAGTAGATAAATGGCCGAGCACATGAAAAAATGAAAAAAAAGTCCGATTGTGATATCCAGATATACACAGACAGAAGCAAAATGAACGGCCAAGTCGGTTGCACAATAGAAATGTTCAAAGTTTCGGTCAGAATTCACGAGGAAAAACAAAATGGAAATGTGTTGTGTTTAGTGACCGTTATTTAATGACTATTTAGAGATCGTGAGGTGCGGTATGGAAAAAGATTTTGTCTATCCTGCCAACGTTTCGAACTTTATTGAGATCATCTTCAGGGCCTGGGATTTATAAACATTGTTTAAACTTTTCAAATACATGTAGGATGTAAAAAAGCAAAAAAAAAAGAATTTATACAATGTTAGAAAATTATAGGTAAAAAAAAATTCAATTTATACAATGCTAAAAAATTTTAGATTAAAAAAATACAAAAAAATAAAATATTTAAAAAAATGAATTTATACAATGCTAAAAAAAATTTTGATTAAAAAAGATTTAAAAAATCTAAAATTTTCTTGCATTGTATAAATTCATTTTTTTAATCTAAAATTTTCTAGCATTGTATAAATTCAATTTTTTTTAAATCTATAATTTTCTAGCATTGTATAAATTCTTTTTTTTAATTTTCTATCATTGAATAAATTCATTTTTTTAAATATTTTTCATTTTTTTAATCTATAATTTTCTAGCATTGTAAAATTCTTTTTTTTAAATTTTCTATCATTGAATAAATTCATTTTTTTAAAAATATTTTTCATTTTTTTACTCTAAACTTTTCTAGCATTATATAAATTCAATTTTTTAATCTAAAATTTTCTAGCAATGTATAAATTCTATTTTTTTTAATTTCCTAGTATTGTGAATTGTCATTTTCTTTCTTTTTCACATTTATTTGAAAAATTTAAACAATCCGAGGCCCGGAAGATGACCTCAATAAAGCTCGAAACCTTGCATGATAAAGAAAATGTTTTTCTAAAACCTACGTCACACCAGACCGAACCTCACGATCTCCAAATAAACATATAATGGAAACTTAATGCTTTAACAATCAAGCAAACTTTTGGCTATTCTCAAAACTTCAACGTGGCTTGAGGGATACAATCCAAACCCTGATACAAGAGCTGATACTTGCCATATCCCTGTTCTCGATTCAGGACTTTCAAAACTTCTCGCTTCTTGTTGAAGAAATCAGGCTTTCACCTAGAAAATGCCGACGGTTCGTCTATTAGCATCAAGTGGATAAAATATCACTGTGGATTTACTAGACACGAAGCTGACACATTAGCCAAGGAGGCAGCCAACATCAAGGACAAAATTAGCTTTTACTGTCTGCCGATTAGCTGTACAGACTCCAAGACGAGACAATAAAGCAAGGGGATAAATCAATGGTCGGCAACAACAAAAGGGCTTCACATCAGAAGGTTCTCCCCAATGATAACTGCCCGAGAAAACTCAACATTTAAGCACCATTATAAGCTAACCCAAGTACTCCCCCCAAGGGCACGGGATAAACTGAGCATGCCTTCATCGGTTCAAGATTATAGAGGACCCAAAATGTCATTGCAATAATCCAGAGGAACAGACATGGGATAACATACTGTTCTATGCCTTATGGTTTATCTTTATTTGATAAACCCAGATCAGATTTTGAACGGTATGTGATGACAATGGGAGGCGATTGGCCACCAACGTGGGATATGCTGACGAACGTTTTAAAGTTCCTCAACTCTAGGCTTCAATTAATTAATCTTTATGTAAGGTATGGATTGAGATAAAAAAGGTCAATGTCAAGAGCAGGATCCGAACCCACGACCTATTTTGAAACATGGCAAAAGGGAGGGAAAATTAGAAAGGTTGGGTTGAGGTGGAAAGTTAGTGTCCGAGTGGATCGAAGTCTCGATAGCTCAAGTGGTAGAGCAGCGGCGTATCTAGCCGAACTTCGTTGGTTCGAATCCCGCTATTGACACCGACTTTTTTATCTCAACCCATACCTTACATAAAGATTAATTAATTGAAAGGTTATTTGGTAAATCGGACCACGAAATCTAATGAATTTAGTAAGTTAAATAAAGCTCTCCGTGGCCATTTCATTTGTTGATGAGAATCAAATAGATTACACGACATTTGAAAAATGGCAAAAAGGAGGGTAAATTCGAATGTTGGGTTGAGGTGGTCGCGTTACCTCAAGTCGTAGAGCAGCAGCGTATTTAGCCGAAGGTCGTGGGTTCAAATCCCGCTCTTGACACCGGCTTTTTTATCTCAACGAAAACCTATTTGCATTCTAAGGCGCCAAACAATTTCAAGTTCAAGACACAAGCGCCATATATTATAAATAATAATGTAATTATTTGATATATTACAAGAACACAGAAGTAATATAAAAAGGGAGCATGCAATAAATTAATACAAAACGTCAGCCTACTTGAACGATTAATTTGATTCCGATTTTATTTGGCATAATGACATATGGGAAATCTAAGAAGATTTGGAAATGGCAGTTTTGAAAGCATTCAGCTCTTTTCTACCCTTGATAATTTTCTTTAAAAAACTTATGTAAAAAGGAAGTACTGTTTGTAAAATATTAATCAAAATATTCGTGAATATAACTGCTCTTTTTTTAATTTGTCAATTTCTTTAAAATTCTGACAATTTTTAAAGTTAATAAAGTACTGGCTATCAGTTCAAGCAGCAACAACCAAGTTCAATAAGCTTTCTCATTACCTGTCACTTTTCCTATGCTCGTGTTTTATTCCTGGTACGGACATAATTTCCCCTCCTGTTTGATATAAGAGAGCGTTCGAGGGTGGTGCCGACCTGTTGCTCCCTTGTTAGAATGGGGTAGAAAACATATATTTTCGTCAGCGGCGCCTTTCTCTCGTCACTTATCTTCCTAACACTCTTAGTTAATATTTGCTCCCCAAGGCGCCAAACAATTTCAAGTATGAGAACCACAAATGAAAAAATATGCTAACTACGTACAATTAATCTTCGTTATAGGCTAGGTTAAGTTTCTTGGTAAACACGATTTACGCGTTGGAATCTACATTGCAAACCTAATAACAATACATTCAACTATTACTTTTTTAAATTTCATTTTATCAAAAACATCACGGACAGCTAAATAACTTATTGACATTTTTAAATGATTAAAGGAAAAGGATTTTTTTTTTGGCGTTATGAACTATGCATATTAGCCATGTGACAATTCATATATGTGTGTTCAAATTTGGGGGGGTTATTGTGAAAAAAAGGGCCAGAGGCGACGGTGGGAATCGAACCCACGACAGCGGCGTGAGAGTCTCTCATGCTAACCACTCGGCTACCGCGGTCCAAAACAAGTGAGTAAAACAAGCATTTAGAAAAACAACACACCTAATTTCGATAACATCTTAAAAGGAATGTAAAGACAGTAGAAAGAATACGTGAACGTTTTCTCAACTAAAAAAATCATTAATCCCTTAACACTCTCAGTTTCGACTTTTGCGGTTTTCACTATTCACTCAAGAAAAAATTAGGAAAATTTTATGCACAATCGGAAGTCTTATTTCTATATCTGCAGAGGAAAAACAGTTGGGTAAAAAAATTTATTTTCGTATCGAAAAGAATTCTTTAAAAAATTGGAGGCTCAATTTGATTCTCGGAGAAATTTTGCCTGCTTTCAACATACTGTTACCACTTTCTTTTAATTTTATTTTGTTTTCTCTCGTTGAAGTTGTGTCGCAAAATAACTCCTCGTCCAAAATCGAAACGAAACCATCCTGACACTTGGTGAAAGAATAAAAACTTTTGGACTTGTTACATTTTTATATTTATAGATGCAGGCCAAAGCTTTTCTTTGAAATATTTCAGGGAATTTCTAACCTTGAGGGACCAAAAAGGAAAGCTTTAATTTTAAAAGGGATGTCGAGGCTGCTTCAAATTCCTATGTGGAAATATAGACGTAATAGAAGACATGTTTGAACAGAGAGAGAGAGAGAGAGAGAGAGAGAGAGAGAGAGAGAGAGAGAGAGAGAGAGAGNAGCGAGGGAGAGAGAGAGAGAGAGAGAGATAGAAAGAGAGAGATGTAAGAAATAGATACTAAGAATTACAAAAGTAAGAATGAAAAATGAAAATTGTGTACAAAAATATAAACGAAAACAGTTAATAATTTTAGTTAACATGAAAATATTTTATCTTATGTATTTGAGATTGCAAACAATATTACGAAATTTTCTATTACCGAGGGAATGGCAAAGAGAGAAAGAAAAAAAGAGAGAGAGTCAGATAGAGAATGACTGTGTGCGTGTGTGTGTGTGTGTGTGTGTGTGTGTGTGTGTGTGTGTGTGTGTGTGTGTGTGTGTGTGTGTGTGAAAGAGGGAGAGAGAGAGAATATGAGTGTGCTTTAATGAGGAAGAGACAAACAAAGAGTAATAATAACAAAAACAAAAAGTGTGGTCGATGTATTCATTATATAGTTTTGCGGATCTTGGTGGTGCTCATTTTTCGACAATTTGACACCCGATATGAGTTAATAAAAACTAATTAAGCCGGACAGAGATCTAGAAGTAAGAAATAGATACTAATTACAAAACAAAGAAGGAAAAATAAAAGTTGTGTACAAAAATATAAACGAAAATAGTTAGAATGAATTTTAGTTACCATGAAAATATTTCTCTTATTTATTTGAGGTTGTAAATAAAATTACGAAATTTTTGATTTGTGAGAGAAAAGCAAAAATTAGTGACAGTGAGACAGAGTGAGAAACAAAAAAGTAGATAAATAGATATATAGAGAAATAGATAGATTGATAGATTGATAGATTGATAGATTGATAGATAGATAGATAGATAGATAGAGAGAGAGAGAGAGAGAGAGAGAGAGAGAGAAGGGAGAGGAGAGAGAGGGAGAAAGTCAGATAGGCAGAGAGAGAAAGAGAGAGAGAGAGAGAGAGAGAGAGAGTGAGTGAGGGAGAGAGAGTGAGAGGGGGAGACAGAGAGAGAGAGAGAGTGAGAGAGAGAGAGTGAGAGGGAGAGACAGAGAGAGAGAGAGAGAGGGAGAGACAGACAGACATTCATTTTTATTGCGGGATTTAAAATAAAATTCTAAATGAGACGTTGTATGAAATTGAATGGATTTTGAAGGAAGAATCTTCATTTATCCTATATAACTGATAGCATACCATAGGGCCCAGATATATTAGCTTGTTTTAATTAGTATAATGTGTCTAGTATCAGAGAGAACCTAATATCTACTGAACGTAAGTTAATGGTATTGTGAATACATTTACATTGAGCGTTCTCCTGTCAAGTGTATACAGAGGCAAAGTTTTGGGCAAAGCAGTCAGCAATATTTTAAGGTTGCCGAATGTTGAATCGTTTACATTGCATTATAGATGGAAGATCGCTGGAGTCCTTTTTATTGAATCACATATTAATTTTAAAAATTTGAATGTAGAGAGATTATTTCTATTAAGGTACTAGGTATAATTAAGGTGCAATATCTAATTTTAATTTTTTTCTCAATTGTATACTTATTTTAACCGTTAATAAAAAGTTATTATATCATCCCAATGAAAAAGTGTAAAGTTGAGCCTGAGAGAGAAAAAGAGAGGTGGTAGGAAAAAAATAGCCAAAATCTACAAAATAAGAAACACACTTATTTCTACTACAGATAAATAATCAATTGTTAATTGCACTGTAATTATTGCTAGTTTTTGAGAAATATTACCTATAGCATTCATTATTTTGGTTGGATTTATTACATTGTTAAAGCTAAATTGTTACGAGGGGAGGAATATAGGGGGAAAAGGAAATACCGGCATTTCATGTTTTATCTTTGAAAATACGAATACACAATGTACTGTGACGTTTAATCAGCACTATGCTAAAAAATGCTATTGTATATTGTTGTTTTGTTTCATGTCGTGTACCTGGTTTAACATGATTTAACATAAATAAGGGGGACGTGAAAAAATTACATACACGTGTCAAGTTTGCCGGCTACATTTCCTCATTGCTCAACAAGTCAATTTTCATGAAAAAATATAGCCCATGCTTTATCCGGTTGTGGGTGTCTCCGACGTCCCAGGCGTTTATTTAAGCTCGACAAGAGGAAAAGAGTAATTCTCCAGTCGAGACAAAGCAATGCCCGAGGCGTACGCCTAATTTTCCCTGAAAAGCCTGAAAGATGGAGTGTAGGAATGCTGTTAAGGGGACCCCACCTGTGCGCTGAAGACAAGTAATAAAGACTTGGTCCGCCTTCCCACCCGGAAGAGACCCGCCGGCCCTTGCGACTGTCCTTTTCAAGCTGTCCCACCCCTGGCAGACGAAACAAATTAAATTCCTCAAGGCTTAGCCACAACGCACTGCGCCCTTGCCTGATCCCCAAAGAACCCCACATTCCCGGTCGATAACTTGAGCAAAAATAGTAGAGGAGGGATAAAAAATGAAAACAAGGAAGGGCCTAAGTGCACACTCAATAATAATTCACTAGTTTTCGTGGTCCGCTTGACCAATTAATATCTTTCAATTAATCAAAGTTGTTAGTGGAGATAAAAAAGTCAATGTCACGAGCGGGATTCGAACCCACGCCATTCGGGGGTTGTTTTTAACTTACGTTGTTTTTAACCACATTACGCAAATATAAACTGCTCAAAAACGAATAAGGATATTTGTAATTCATTCTTATTCTACAATAATAATTTAAATTAAATTATCCGATATATTCTTATTAGTTGGATAAAGGAAAATACAAACCAAAAAGAAACAAATATTAAACCTTATTTAAGGTATGGGTTGAGATAAAAAAATTCAGTGTCACGAGCGGGATTCGAACCCACGACCTTCGGCTATACGCCGCTCCACTACCACTTGAGCTATCGTGACTTCGATCCACTCGGGCACTAATTTCCCATCTCCACCCCCCCCCCTTTTGAATTTTCCCTCCTTTTTGCTTTTTTTCAAATGTGTAATCTATTTGATTCTCGGCGACAAATTAAATGGCCACGGAGAGCTTTAGTGAAGGTATACTTCATTTTATCTTATTAAATTCACTAGTTTTCGTGGTCCGCTTGACCAATTAATATCTTTCAATTAATTAAGGATTTAGTTGAGATAAAATCATTATGATTAGTAATTAATAATAATGTAACAACTAATTTGTACCTCCATGTTATGTAGGTTAACATAAAATGGACGTTATAAACCGTGTCTTTACATTTTTAAACCTCGTTTCATCGCTTAATCATCAAAATGAGATAAATATACGATGTAATTATTATATTTGCAAATAAAGCGTAACACAATTTAAACAATCCTTTTGCCAAAGGGTTTCTACCTCCTTTCTTATTATTCCATCATTTCACCCACTCTTAATAATAATAATAATTTATTAAAGCTTTCGTTAAAACGAGAATATATATACATATATTTTTAAATTATCTATTTAATTTTTTACCCAGATAAGAAAGGATATTTCGGTGAATTAGTCTTGAGTAAGATCATACGTTGGTCGAGGAGAAAAAAACGATACAGAATACAAAATTTGTGGTATTTGGCACAAAATTAAGTAAGGTTTTCTCTCCACGTTGGCTGATTATCAATTCCTCTTCAAACTATTTGCAGCAGAAGGCAAAATAAAATGGTTTCGACCTAACGCACTCGAACGGCATTCCTTCTATTTTCGCAAAATCATATCTCCGGTTTTATTGTACCGATTTTAATAACTCAGTGCTCTTTTTGCTCACCTAAAAATCTAGTAAAAGAAAAATTAGAAAAATGGGGGTTCTCAATTAAAATTTAGAATTTGAATTCGATTTATGAGAGAGAGAGAGAGAGAGAGAGAGAGAGAGAGAGAGGAGAGAGAGAGAAGAGAGAGGCGAGAGAGAGAGAGAGAGAGGAGAGAGAGGAGAGAGGGAGGATTGATCTACAGAGATAGAGAGAGGGGGAGAGAGAGCAAAAGAGAGGGAAGAGAGAGATGGGAGAGCGAGCGAGAGAAAGGGGGAGGGAGAGAGAGAATGAGAGTGTGAGAGGGAGGAGAGAGAGCGAGTGAGAGGGGGAGAGAAGGATGAGAGAGCGAGAGGGAGAGAGTGAGAAAGAGAGACATTAATAGATAGATTCTTAGAGAAATGGAGAGAGAGAGGGGGAGTGTGAGGGAGAGAGAGACATTGATAAATAGATATTTAAAGAGATAGATATTGGGTTGTCCGGAAAATAATGCAGGATTTTGGTATTAAACAAAAAAAAAGAAACTAGTTACTTTAAAGCAATGTTCTTTAATCAAAATAATTTCCCATACTCTCAATACATTTCTCCCAACGTGTTGGTAACTTATTAATTCCGTCTGAGTAGAATTCAGAATTTTTAGAATTGATAAAGTCAATAAATGCATTTTCCAGTTCCGTTTGATTTTTGAATATTATGTGTTGTAAGTAGTGGTCCAGGTGTCTAAAAAAATGGTAGTCAGTAGGCGAGAGGTCCGGAGAGTAGGGTGGGTGAGGCAAAGTTTCATAGCCAAGCTCCAATAATTTTTGTGACGTTACACGTGACACATGTGGTCGAGCGTTGTCATGCAACAAAATGGGCCCTTTCCGATTGACCAAAGAGGGCTTCATTACTGCCAATTTCTGATGCATGGTATTAATTTGGTTACAGTATGATTCAGCATTGATGGTTTCGCCAGGATTTAAGAAGCTGTAGTGTATTAAACCAAATGAAGCCCACCATACCGTAACCATTACCTTTTTTTGATGAGTTGGGGGCTTTGGAAAATGTATTGGAGCTTCTCCTTTGTCGAGCCACTGTCCAGAACGTCTAGTGTTATCGTAGAGAATCCACTTTTCGTCACATGTAACAATTCTGGCCAGAAATGGGTCATTTTTGTTTCGACAAAGAAGTGATGCACAAACATCAAAGCGCTGATTTTTTGGCGATCGTTTAATGAGTGTGGAACCCAATTTTCGAGTTTTTTCACTTTTCCAATCGCCTTGAGGTGGTCAGCGACGGTCGTTTTACTGACTTTGAGTTGCTCTGCAAGTTCTCGAACAGTTGTTTTGGGGTTTTCTTCCACCACTGATCGCAGAACATCATCATTAAGAGAGGAAGGCCTTCCACGACCTTCTTCATCTTCAAGGCTGAAATCTCCCTCCCGAAATTTTTTAAACCACCTTTGCACAGTGCACTCATTAACACAACCCTCGCCCCAGACTTGGTTAATGTTTCTAGCCGTTTGGGCTCCGCTTCGGCCGAGTTTAAACTCGTAAAAGAAAATCGTACGAAATTCTCGCTTTGACATTATAAGGATGACTGAATTATTTCCAAGTAGCGGAATGCTACAGAGGTAAACAAACAATATCATTTGGAAGAGGATTAATAAGTGTTGACATTCATACAAATGAGTAATCCTGTAAACGTAAATAGAATATTTTATATAGATTTTTTTTAATGAAAACTTAAAATCCTGCATTATTTTCCGGACAACCCAATAGATAAATAAATATATAGAGAGAGGCGAGAGAGAGAGAGAGAGAGAGAGAGAGAGAGAGAGAGAGAGGGACAGATAGAGGGGATGAGAAAGGAAGAGTGAGGAGAGAGGGATCGAGAGAGAGGGGTGAGGGAAGATTGAGCTACAGAGATAGAGAGAGGGGGAGAGAGAGCAAAAGAGAGGGAAGAGAGAGATGGGAGAGCGAGCGAGAGAGAGGGGGGAGGGAGAGAGAAAGAGTGAGAGAATGAGAGTGTGAGAGGGAGGAGGGAGAGCGAGTGAGTGGGGGAGAAAGGGGTGAGAGAGCGAGAGGGAGAGAGTGAGAAAGAGAGACATTAATAGATGGATTCTTAGAGAAAGGGAGAGAGAGAGGGAGTGTGTGTGGGAGAGAGAGACATTGCTAAATAGATATTTAAAGAGATAGATAGATAGATAAATAAATAGATAGTTAGATAGAGAGAGAGAGAGAGAGAGAGAGAGAGAGAGAGAGAGAGAGAGAGGGAGGGAGAGAGCCAGAGCCAGAGCGAGAGCGAGAGATAGGGGAGAGAGATAGAGAGAGGGGAGAGAGAGCGAGCGAGAGCGAGAGAGAGAGTGAGAGAGAGGAATTGTGCGTTAGTACATAAATGTTATACAGTAATAAAATTATTGTACGACCAACCTTTTATTTATAACTTACAGTTTTTCAAGGCGATATATAAATAAATACTAAAATTCATTAAGGATCTAGAATATATAATTTATCCATTAACTATTTGACTATATATAATTGGCAAAATTGTATTATAAACCTTTACCAACACTATGCCCTGAAATTGTATTTTAATCAAAATTTTCAAAGCCGGAGTTAACTTTTCATTTATGGAATTAGGACCCTGTCCAGGATCTTTATGTCTCGAAAGGATTACAATGTATGCCTTTGTCCCTGGGTTTATTCTTACGAGTATAATTTTGAATATTAATAACTAGAATTCGGACATGGGTGCCGTCTAATAAAGAAGGTACGCCAAATTATTAAATAAAGATTAAGGAAAATCGACCCCGCACTAGAATTAATTTCAAGGCAGGAACAATGGACGGTGAACAAATAAATTATACGCGTAAAGAAGTAATAAAAAATATGTGTTTATTGGCTAAAATGTAATATTGCTATGTTTATTTCAGCTACTTCATTTGGTATGAATTGGTATTGTATTAATAATCGCTTGTCCTTTTTGATTTTGAGTTACAAGATCTACTCATCAGAAAAATAACAATAAAATATATGATTTTTCAGAAATCATGGTATGCGGTCTGGTGTAATGTAGGTTTCAGAAAACTTTTTTTTATCGTTCCAACGTTTCGATCTTTATTTAGAACATCTTCAGAGCCTGAAATTTATAAACATTGTTTCAATTTAAAAAAATACATGTAGGATGTGGAAAAAAGTACGCAGAAAACAAACACTTTGAATGAGTAGAAATACTTTGATTGAATATAAAAAATATATATTTGTATAAATTCACTTTTTTCGACATCCTACATGTATTTGTTAAATTTGAACAGTGTTTGTAAATCGCAGGCTCTGAAGATGATCTCAATAAAGATCGAAACGTTGGCACGATGAAGAAAATGTTTTTCTGAAACCTACATCACAACCAGACCGCATCTCACGATTTCTGAATAATCATCGACTAACGATCACTAATATAACACAAATGAAATATATCTTGTCACATTACTTTTGTTAGATTTTGGTGTAGATAATTTTAAAAACAAATTTTACTTTTTCTGTATCTTCAAATCCTTTTGTTCACTTATAAAACTATTTTATGTATTTTGTCTATGTGATTAATAATGCGACCTGCATTTATAAAAATAAGTGGTTCTTTTAAATTATTTACGATATGTTCAGATCGTCTTTCACGTTTTTGATAATACAGAATTTTAAAATGGAATTATCAGTAGTTAAATTTAAAATAAATAAATAAATAAAACAGTCCAAATTATTTTTAGGTATTGATTTAATCTAACTTCCACCATCCTGAGCGAACAGTGAAATTTGAAAAATACTAAAAACTAGCCAATAATTAGTTAATTATTTTAAATTAATTTATAACAATAAGAAAACTATCAACTAACAATCTTCCAGAAGTTTCGAGAGTCACATTGACCTGTTAGCGGTATGAGCTCAATAAACAGATATCAACATAATTACCTAATTAAAATGGGGAGAATGAAAAAGAAGAGAATGTTGCTAATTGGTTCGTGGAGCGATTTTGCTTTTTCACACTATATCATTGTGGAGATGGGACTATGTGTGAATGACGAGAAAGTAACAGAGACAAAGAAAAAGAAAGGACAGGGAGAGAGAAGAAGAAGTGAGAAAAGAGGAGAGAGATATATATTGTTTGGTTTTATTATCGGGAGAGAAAAGAATTAATTTTATTAATCCCACTTGTCTATATCAACACTGCCTGATATACAATCCGCCCAACCTCTCCCTCGTCATATTTATTTTTTTAACCCGGTCTTCCTCGGAACGGAAACAGTAACGCTAATTTTGATCAATATTTTTAAACCGCTTTAAACCCTCCGCTTTTTGGAATCTTTCGAGATAATCTATCTATATAATATCCACGTAAATTATGTGAAAGACGTTCCTACCGCTCAAAATAAGTTGACCTTCCGACCTAAAACTTAGCTTTCTCCTCCGCCAGTTGGCCTCATCATTTTCCTTCAAACAAAAAGAAAATCTGCCAAAAGCTGTACATTGGGGTAACTTTTTTTTGTTTAATCGTTTTTACTGATTTACTGCCCAAGCTATTTTGTTTAATTTATTTTATTTTTTAATTTCAATAGATTTTTTTTATTTTTATTTTGTGTTGTTGATATGTGGTTGGGTGGTCCTTCGTGCATAATCGTGCAGAGAGTCATAAAAAAATGAAAAAAGGCATAATAAAAATGTAAGAAATCGAAAGCGAAGTAGAGTAGTGAGAAAAAAAAGAGAAAGAGAAGTAAAAGAGAGAGGATGAGAGAGAAGAGGAGAAAAAGACAGACAGATGGAAAAATTTAAAGAGAAAGAGAGAGGAAAAGTAAAAGATTGTTGCTAATTGATTCATGAAGTTATCTATCTCCCTTCTTTTCTCCCTCTCATATGCATGCTCTCTCAATGTATCTCAAACCTTTTTTTTCTTTTTTATTCTACCTTTCACTCAGAGAGGAGAGAGAGAATGAGAGAGAGAGAGAGAGAGAGAGAGAGAGAGAAATTTTCAATGAGAATTGATAAAATTGATATTTTAAACCAATTAAACTCTGTGTTCTGAAATTAGTCTTCGAACCAATACCTTCACTGAATGAGAAAGAAAAGAGGGAGAAAAAAGAATGAGTAAGACAGAGAAAAGTAGAGAGAGGAATAGTGAAAAGAGGCTGAATGTGAAAAGAAAAGTAAATTGAGTGTGAGAGATCGAGAGAAAAAGAGATTGGGTGAGTGAGCAAGGAAAAGAAAGTAGCTATTTTTTACGAGGGTTCGCAACAACAGAGGTTATATAAACCTCAGCGTGCCCGTGTTAAAAAAAAAGGTAAGTATGTCGGGTTCGAATCCAGCGACTTGTAATAGCAGAGGTTATATCAGCCCTCGTGGTGCCGGTTTATTTAAAAAATAGCCCATCTGTAAGTATGTCGGGTTTGAATGCAGGGCAGCTGGATTCGAACCCGGGACCTTAACCTTACAGTGATGAGCGCCATGTCGACGTCTAAACCGTTGCAGCCACCGACGCCCCCGAATGTTGCTTATTGATTTATGGAGTGATTTATCTGTGCGTTTCTCTCTTACTCTCTCTTTTTCTCACACTTTATGTTTCTTTCCCTCTTACGCTCTCACACTTTATTTATTTATGCCATACAATCATACATACCTACATATTAAAAGAACTTTAACTTTTTTTCTCTATCTCTCTGTCTGTCTTTTTTCTTTTTCTTGTACTCTTTCCATGTTTTACACTCCTTTAAGTATGCAATAGATAGAGAAAAGAAATAGATAACGAAAAACAATAAAACGATCATAAAACTATTTTTAGGTTCCGTTATCATCAAACATTAACCAACTGAAATGAATATTTACATTTTATTAATAATTTCTTTCAATTAATTAATCTTTATGTAAGGTATTGGTCGAAATGAAAAAGCTAGTGTCACGAGCGGGATTCGAACCCACGACCTTCGGCTAAATACGCCGCTGCTCTACCACTTGAGCTATCGTGACATCGTTCCACTCAGACACCAAGTTCCCATCTCAACCTACCTTTCGCATTTTTCCTCCTTTTTAATGATTTATTAATAATGAAAATTTTCAGTAATATAGGTAATATTTTTTTAATAATTTACTATTATATGAAAATAAACAATCTTTCCGAAATCGGAAGTGCGGTGCAATATGTTTTCGATATTTGTATAACCTGAAAATACTCAACGGGCAAAAATAGAGCAAAAATTAAACTTGCAATGTAAAAATCACTCTTGTTTTCGTATTTCGCAAAAAATAAATTATAAAAAAATTAGCAAATTGGCAATATTGGGTGTTGCCAGCAGCCCACTGCCAAAAGAGAAAGTGCTAAGGATTTAATAAATGTTCTATTTACGCATGTTTTTGTATGACTATATTTAAACAGGCGAAGCTCATTTGGTAAGGTTTGGAAATGATTTGTTGTTCTTCCTAAAGACTTAGCATATTGTCAACTTGGTGTTAAAGTGTCGTAATTGATTAGGAAACGGGATAAACTAGTTCCGGCTCCGGCCGTGGCTGGAGGAAGGTGGTACAACTATAATAAGGAAGCACATTGCGGCTTGGGATTGCTGAAAAGAGGTCAATGTATTTGGAGAGGAGTCATCGCTTTCGCTAACAAGGCCAAATTAAATTCCTTGTTGGTCGGGGGCGGCGACTGACAGGGGCTGCGTGCTACGTCATGTCGACCTACTTTCCCTCGTTCCCACATACTCCAGGGGGGTACAACACCTCGGCTGTCATGAGGGCGTGGCTCTTCAATTTGTGTGAACAGCCAGGCAAATTTAGTCTGGAACGTGTTATTTAAAATAGTTTCTTTTAGGCGGGGCAGGTGCACGATAAAAGGTAAACGTCGACATCAAATCTCTTATTTCGTTTTATCGATCTAAACGCCATCTCATTTCGAACACCGTTAACATCCACGCGATTTATGTTGTTATTTTATTTATTTTTTTATTTATAGACAACATTGATAGGAGCAAAACCGTACCTTGTTTAATATAATATAAATAAAATAAATATAATTTATATATAATATAAATAAAATTTGTTTATTTTTTGGGGAGGCAAGTTTAGAACGGTCCTCCCTTCGGTGACTTTCATTGCAGAATTTCAATAATTAATAAATTAAAAATTCAATAAAAAATAAAATTTACACGGACACTGTACATTCCGCAGAAAATCCACCCCCTATCGCAATCTAAATCGTTAAATAAGAAATAACCTACGGTTTGTGTTTAATACGATGTCGCTCTTTTCTCAAACACGCTTAAAAACGTAAATTAATTTATTTTATGATTTAGAAATAAAAGAAAATACTATGATTTTGAAGTAGAAATGCCGCTTTTTCCAAATAAGAAGAACGAATAGAATAGTTTTATTGTTATTGAAACGTAAACCAGATAAATTTAAAATTTTCCAATGACATAGACGTAAAATATTATGCTTAATAAATCCATTATATTTCATGGTCCGATTGACCAAATAACTTCTTTCAATTAATTTATCTTTATGTAAGGTATTTGTTGAAATGAAAAAGTCAGTGTCACGAGCGGGTTTCGAACCCACGACCTTCGGCTAAATATGCCGCTGCTCTACACATGAGCTATGGTGACATGGATCCACTCGGACACCAACTTCCCATCACAACCTCCTTTGAAAATTCGGAAAAAACGAGGAAAAATTCGAAAGGAAGGTTGTGATGGGAAGTTCGTGTCCGAGGGGATCGAAGTCACGATAACTCAAGTGTAGAGCAGCGGCGTATAGCCGAAGGTCGTGGGTTCGAATCCCGTTTATATCACTAGCTTTTTCATTCAACCAATACCTTACATGAAGATTATGCTTATTCTAAAAAAACATACATATGCATGATTTTTCCAGTTTTGAAGCTTTTTGAACATAACCCTGTCAAACGGTGCGGATTCAAATAATTTTTGAGTTTAACATGATTTTCAGAAATAGTAGAAGATAGATTAAGTAAAGATATTTCGATCGTAACGGTAAATTTAAAAAATTAAAATTAAGGGAAACTTATTCTTAAATATACATTTCACTATTAATATGTGATGATTTGATGAAAAGCTTACCTTCCAATTTGTTGGCTTAAATTCTATTAAGATCATGAATGAATCCTTACCTGAAACAAACATATAATTAATAATTACTCGTCGACTGGTTTCATATTACTAATAAAACTTGTAAACTTGTAACGTTTTACTTGTAAATGTAATAAATATGAGTGAGACAGAGAGTGAAAGAAAGGGATAGAAAGAGACAGAAAGAGAGTAAGAGAGAGAGAGAGAGAGAGAGAGAGAGAGAGAGAGATAGAGATAGAGAGAGAGCGAGAGAGAGAGAGAGAGGGGGGGGAAAGAAAAATATATTTGATATTTGTGTGTGTGTGTGTGTGTGTGTGTGTGTGTGTGTGTGTGTGTGTGTGTGTGTGTGTGTAGTGACGTGCGATATCAGAAATTATTCGATACTAACTAGTACTCACTGATAACAGTATTTTTTCGTTTATAAATAAATGATCAACTTAGTATTGTGGGCGTTGATTAAAATACGCTCATGCGTGTTAAAGTAATAAAGAAATTGTTTTTTTTTAAGTCTTTTTTCATACATTGGGTACGTAGATAAGAACAAGGAAAGGCTACCAACACATTTCAACATAATTGATACGTCAATTTTATCGTTGTCGAGTTTTGAGAAAATTTTTGGTTTTCAAATGTTTGAAAAAATAAGACGTATTCCCACTTATTCCCAAGAGTTTACATTTTGCCGACGATTCAGTTTTCTTAGTAGAATAACCTCTTGTCTTACTTTTCTTACAAGGGAGTTGATGAAGAAAAATATTTTCTTTATCGTGCCCATTTTTCGATGTTTATTGGAATCATCTTAAGGACTCAAAATGTTTTTTTTTTCCGTCATGGGTCATGGACTCATTCAGTCCAAGATGGGTCATTCTCGTGTGTCGTGTTGACATAACCAGACAAATTTATATAATATAATACCTATAGATGATGAGAGGGCAATCTCAACACGACACACAAGAAAGACACATCTACACGGAAAACAAACACTGAGCTCTGAAGATGATCTTCATAAAGTTCGAAACGTTAGCATGATAAAGAAAACATTTTTCTGAAACCTACGTCACCCCAAACCGCACCTCTCGATTTCCAAATAATAAATATGTATATTATTTTCATTAAAGGCTTATTTTGAAATCAGTTGTTTGCATAATATCTTACATGCAACCTGTACCATACATGTAAACCTATTAGGTTTATGTTATGTATTTGCCTTTTGCTCAACTATTCATAACATCATGTTATGTACAGCTAAGCCAGCAGTTTTTCGTCATCAGATGGTTCAAAAACGTTTCGACCTTTATTGAGATGTTCTTCGGGGCCACGGTTGTCTGGATTTCAACAAACAAGTTCTCTCCGGTTTTTCTTCTAAAACCTATGTCACAACCGACCGCATCTCATTGCCAAATAATCATGAACTAACAGTCATTAAACACCACACATTTCTAAACGAGAAGAACGAAGAACATGGGATTTTATGAACAGATTTCAACTACATATGAACCCCAAGCAAAGAATATTCTGAAAGACATCGACAACAATGAGAAGAAACATGCAGCCGCTATCAATCAGAGAACTCTTTTGTTGAAATGCAGACAAAACAAGGCTCGGAAGATGACTTCAATAAAGATCGAAACTTTGGCACGACAAAGAAAAGCTTTTTCAAAAACCTACATCACACCAGACCGCATCTCACGACCTCCCAATAAACATTAACTAACGGTCACTAAACACCACACATAAATGACCATATTTACATGTTAAAACCATGCAATTTCATATATTCCGTACCCAGGATACATTGAATAGACAATAATGCAGTACAAATACATTTTTTTTCAATTTACTAATTTTTTCTCTCTCTCTCTCTCTCTCTCTCTCTCTCTAATTATATATATATATATATATATATATATATATATATTCAATAAAATACCTATGTCCGTAGGTAGACGAACATATTATTGGGTTGTCCGGAAAATAATGCAGGATTTTGGTATTAAACAAAAAAAAAGAAACTAGTTACTTTAAAGCAATGTTCTTTAATCAAAATAATTTCCCATACACTCAATACATTTCTCCCAACGTGTTGGTAACTTATTAATTCCGTCTGAGTAGAATTCAGAATTTTTAGAATTGATAAAGTCAATAAATGCATTTTCCAGTTCCGTTTGATTTTTGAATATTATGTGTTGTAAGTAGTGGTCCAGGTGTCTAAAAAAATGGTAGTCAGTAGGCGAGAGGTCCGGAGAGTAGGGTGGGTGAGGCAAAGTTTCATAGCCAAGCTCCAATAATTTTTGTGACGTTACACGTGACACATGTGGTCGAGCGTTGTCATGCAACAAAATGGGCCCTTTCCGATTGACCAAAGAGGGCTTCATTACTGCCAATTTCTGATGCATGGTATTAATTTGGTTACAGTATGATTCAGCATTGATGGTTTCGCCAGGATTTAAGAAGCTGTAGTGTATTAAACCAAATGAAGCCCACCATACCGTAACCATTACCTTTTTTTGATGAGTTGGGGGCTTTGGAAAATGTATTGGAGCTTCTCCTTTGTCGAGCCACTGTCCAGAATCCACTTTTCGTCACATGTAACAATTCTGGCCAGAAATGGGTCATTTTTGTTTCGACAAAGAAGTGATGCACAAACATCAAAGCGCTGATTTTTTTGGCGATCGTTTAATGAGTGTGGAACCCAATTTTCGAGTTTTTTCACTTTTCCAATCGCCTTGAGGTGGTCAGCGACGGTCGTTTTACTGACTTTGAGTTGCTCTGCAAGTTCTCGAACAGTTGTTTTGGGGTTTTCTTCCACCACTGATCGCAGAACATCATCATTAAGAGAGGAAGGCCTTCCACGACCTTCTTCATCTTCAAGGCTGAAATCTCCCTCCCGAAATTTTTTAAACCACCTTTGCACAGTGCACTCATTAACACAACCCTCGCCCCAGACTTGGTTAATGTTTCTAGCCGTTTGGGCTCCGCTTCGGCCGAGTTTAAACTCGTAAAAGAAAATCGTACGAAATTCTCGCTTTGACATTATAAGGATGACTGAATTATTTCCAAGTAGCGGAATGCTACAGAGGTAAACAAACAATATCATTTGGAAGAGGATATACAAATGAGTAATCCTGTAAACGTAAACAGAATATTTTATATAGATTTTTTTTAATGAAAACTTAAAATCCTGCATTATTTTCCGGACAACCCAATATTTTATTCATTCAATGAGATACTTGAGAAAATAATATCCGAGTTTGGTCTCGCGCACTTTCAAGGAAACCACAAATACAAATTTTTTCTTAGAAAGAAGAAAAAAAAATCCCTCAGGGGGCGTCGTCATCATTGTACGGTGAAGGTCCCGGGTTCGAATACACGGCCGCTGGACACACTTAGAAATGGGCTTTTTTTTAAAAACACCTTCACTCCAGGGGTTGATATAACATCTGCTGTTGCGAACCCTCGTAAAAAAAATCTCACATGACGGATCGGTCTTGCAGGTTTAACTTAGCAAACGCAACGCCGCACTTTTTTTTATTTCATACTTTATATTTGATCATAGATATTATCTTCCACATTTTGAAGATGGCTTTACGATTAGGAAATTCATATGATACTTTCGCCATAAACCAAAAAATCCTTTGTTTTTACTGTGCTGAGATGAAAAGCATTTTTGAGAAACCGATTAAACTAAATAACAGAAATAATGTTTCAGAGGTAGGGACTTATTGTTTTATCAGTAAATATTTAAATCAAAGTTCCTGTCAGTGATCCATCCTTAATACATTCAAAACTTGATCCGTGTTTTCCGAGCAAACAAAAATTGCAACGAAACTTTCTTGGATAAAGGTGGAGAGTTGTTCTCTTCCTGCCGGTGCTATAGTTTAATACAAAGCCGACCATTTGGTGAAACCGTTGTTATGGAAACCCTTACTGTTTCAACTTGCTGTCTGTAAATAATTCCGACTGCAGAGGAGCCTAAGGACACTCGGTGGTTGGGCCTCGGCAAGCCGATGGTTATGTGCCGATCCCTCAGAACTTGCCTTCTCAATTGGGCCCAGGAGAACACTAAACTTTCTGCTTATTCAACCTACTCGGCTGATTTAGGTACAAATATCCAAAGGTTTGCATTTCGAAATAGTAAATCTAAGTCAGAAAATGTATTATGGCGAGCATTCATTCTTTTGTACACTAAACTATTTTTGGCGAAAATCATTTTAGACTTCAAAAACATTAAAAATACGTACTTTAAACACTGCACAAAAACAATTGTACTTACTTACTGCAACAGGCACGAATTCGTCCTAGTTTACAATAAATAATACAAACAAAAACCTATTTTTTCCTCTTATCATTTTTCCCTATATAATTTTTTTCTACATTCCAATTATAACTCTATAATTCTCTCTCTCTATCTCCCACTCTTTCTCTCTTTCTTTTCAGTGTCTCTCACTATAAATTCTCTCTCTCTTTCTCCCTCATTTTCTTCGGTTTTTATCCGATCAGTTTCTTTCATTCGTTTTTTATATTCAATATTTTATTCCCTCTCTGACTCTCACTTTCTGTATTAATTTTTCTCTTTTTCCACATCTTACTTTTCTTCATTCTACCTTCCTCTTTCTCTCACACATTCTCTATCCCTTACTTTTTTTCATTCTCTTAAATTTTTATAAATCCGTATTTATTCTTCGTTCAATTTTTTCACTTTACAAGTCACTCTCTTGCTTATCTCACATCCTTTAACATTTCTTTCTGTGTCTCTCTATCTCTGTTTATCTATCAATATTTATCTCTCTCTGTCTTTCGCTTTCCTACTCTTCCTCTACCTCATTTTCTCTCCAACATTCTCTATCTCTTACTCACCTACTTTTTCTCATTCATATGTATTACTACAATTAATTAAGGTTGGAGATTCTAGGTATAACAAATTTTGGTATTTATAGTCTTGGATTTAAGAGGAACAGTTTATTGTTAACTTGAGAATGAATAACCAACATAAAAACGGGTTCATTAATATAAGTTATTACACTACCTTAATTATCTTATAACTAAATTCACTAGTTTTCGTAGTCCGCTTGACCAATTAATATTTTACAATTAATTAAGGTTTTTAGGTGAGATAAAAATGAACTTTTGAATTTTCCCTCCTTTGAAAAATGGCGAAAGGAGGGAAAATTCAGAAAGTGGGGTTGTGATGGGAAGTTGGTGTCCGAGTGGATCGAGGTCACGACAGCTCAAGTGGTAGAGCATCGGCGTATTTAGCCGAAGATCGTGGGTTCGAATCTCGCTCGTGCCATTGACTTTTTTATCTCAACTAAAAATCTTAATTAATTGTAATATATTAAATGGTCAAGCGGACCACGATATGAGTGAATCATATCTATTATATTTACATGTAACGAAGTACAAGTTCAAAAGTTCAATGAAATTAGTCAACCACCTTTAATAATATTATGTTTGTTTCACGTAAGGACTCATCATTCACGATTTTGAATTTTAATCTATCCTTTACTCTTATTCTTATTTCCCCTCAGCAGTTTTTCACTCGACAAATCATATTCTAAAGTTGATATTTTCTAACTTTATTTAATTATTTCTGCATCTATAAATACTTCTCTCTCTCTGTCTGTCTGCCTCTCTCTGTTTCTGTCTGTCTGTCTGTCTGTCTGTGTCTCTCTCTCTCACACTCTCTTTCTCTCTCTCTCTATTTATCTATGTATTTGTCTATATGTCCCTTTCTCTCTCACTCTCTCTCTCTCTCTCTCTCTCTCTCTCTCTCTCTCTCTCTCTCTCCCTCTAACTATATATCTATCTCTATATTTAACTATAGGGCCAAGTGGCAGGCGCGTAGAAAAAGTTTAGTTGAGATTTAGTTGTTAAAAAGACGTACATCGTCTGCGCTTTGTGGAAATCATTTCATTTAGTTCAAATTTTGTGATTCATTTTTTTCTGATGGTTGTAATCACTAAAATCCGTAAGACATTTCGAGTACAATTTATATAGCCACAAATTTATCCAATTTTCGTACATATATCTCACTCATTCTATTTCTCTTTCTGTCTCTATCTATCTATATGTCTATCCATCTTCCTCTTTTTTTTTCTCTCTCTCTCCGTTTTTATCCCTTATTTTCTGAACCGTTTCGCCTATGCTACCTCAATCTTTAACCAATTTTTTCTCTCTACTTGGCACTCGTTAACACTCTCACTTCTCTCTCTCTCTCTCTCTCTCTCTCTCTCTCTCTCTCTCCCTCACTCCCTCATTCTCATTCGCTTGAAATGTCATCAGAACCATTCGTTTTTGATAATTAATATTAGATGTTTGTTTTGATAGGGGGTTTAAGACGGCGTCCCTCCGAGATAGACACGCATATGTCATCAACATTACTATTTAACTTAGTTTACACACCCAACTAATGTAGCTGGGGGATAAATTAATTTTGCACAGTGGCGAAGGGGCGGCCCGCGAAGGGTGGTTTTCTCCCCGGGGGTAAGGCAGAGGCGGCCTACCCCAGCTATTCAAACGATCAGTCGAGGTAGCGTAAACAAAAGAACACTTAAGGTTAAACGGGTGGATTTGCATTGTGAACGATTCTTTTTTCTCCTCATCCCACTTACTTGAAAAGCCCTATAAAATTTAAGATTCCCTCATACCTCATTTCTCTTAACTTGTATTTTTGTCCTTCCCTCAACAATGACATTTTTGGGTTAATTTTCATATCCTATATACAAATGTACATTGGATTTTTAGTATAATTTTTTTTTCAAAATGTTCAACTGATTATCTAACAGACATTTTTTGAACACAATGTTTTTACTTGTAAAATATTGGCTGTTTAATTTTAGTCAACTTTATTTATTTATTTTTTTTTATGGTTCGTATATAAGGAATGGCTAAAATGTTTCTTTTATTCGCTATTTGTCTCTGAATTTTTTCACTCTACATACACTCTCCATCTATTATTATCTTTTTTACCTTCTCTCTCTTTTTCACACTCTATCACTGTCTAATTGTATTTCATTTCAATCAGAAACGTATTCTTCCCTTCTCAAGTTTTCACTTCACAAATCGTCTTTCTCAAACTCACTCTTTCTGAATCGTTTTCTTCCTTCTTTATTTATCTAACGCTATCCATCAATTATTCTTTCTCACTCTACCTTTCTTTTCCTCTCTTCGTCGCCCAATCTGATTCTCTGATTTTAAGAAATACAACGTAAATCATTTCAAAATAGTTTAAGATATTCTAATACCTCATTTGTCTTAATTTGTATTTTTGTCCTTCCCTCAACAATGTCATTTTTAACTAATTTTCATACCCTGTACCCAAATGTACATTGGATTTTTATAAATTTTTTGTCAAAATGTCCACCTGATTGTCACACAGACGTTTTTTGAAAAAAATAATATTACTTGTAAAATATTGGCTTTATACTTTTAGTCGATTTTTAATTTGTTATTATTGTGGTTTGTACATAAAGAATGGTTAAAAACAGTTGTAAGTAAAAGTAATTCACAGCGTATTCTTTTATTCTTTATTTCTCTCTGATTTTTTTCACTACTCATACACTCTCTAAATACTATTTATTTCGCCTTCTCTCCCTTTTTACAACTTTACTTTCTCATTTTATTACATTTTAATCATAATTTTTCTCTTCACATATCGTTTAGTTTTCACTTTCTTTCTCTAACTCATTCTTTCTGTTTCGCTTTTCTCCGTTCTTTCTTTTTCTAACCCTATCTACCAATTATTCTTTCTCACTCTACCTTTCTTCTCCATTCTTTCTCTCCCTATCTCATTCTGTGATTTTAATAAAAATAGCGGACATCATTTCAAAATCGTTTAAGATTCTCTATTACCTCATTTCTCTTTACTTGTACTTTTTGTCTTTCCCTCAACAATATCATTTTTACGTTAATTTTCATATCCTATAAACAAATGTACATTAGATTTTTAATCCATTTTTTTTTTCAAAATGTTCACCTGATTATCACATAGACATTTTTTGATCAAAAACTATGTTTGTATAACTATAAACTATGGTTAAAATGAGTTGTAAGTATAAGTAATTCTTTATGATTTTCCTTGTCTTCTTTTTTATGAAGAAATATTTACTTTAGTTCCCTAATTTCGTGGTCCGCTTGACCAATTAATACATTACAATTAATTAAAGTTTTTAGTTGAGATGAAAAAAAGTTAATGGCATGAGCGGGATTCGATCCCACGATCTTCGGCTAGATACGCCGCTGCTTTCCCACTTGAGCTATCGTGACCTCGATCCACTCGGACATCAACTTCCTATCTCAACCACACCTTAAGAGTTTTCCCTCCTTTTTGCCGATAGCTCAGGTGGTAGAGCAGCGGCGTAACTAGCCGAAGATCGTGGGTTCGAATCCCGCTCGTGCCATTAACTTTTTTTCATCTCAACTAAAAACCTTAATTAATTGTAGTTTACTTTAGTGTTGAACATATTTTCTTTTCTAATTAGCCTTGTCAACATATAGAAATAATAAATATAAATCTTAATAAATGTAATTTTTATGCCTATTGATTTTAAGTGTGAAACTTGTAAGAATGATTGCCACAAGTATATTCGTCTTCCTTAATTTTTTTTCCAGGTGTAGGTGGGGAAGTAATGTTACGTATATAAATTGTCTAATTCATCTTAATTCTTCATGAATCAAGATGAAGGGGAACGTGCACTTTCAATTTTTTCCCCTTTCAAGGGGAACAGGGCAAAAAGTCTCATTTCCAACCCGTTTCCTCCTGTACACAATCACAAATGATACATCAATTTCTTCTTCAAAACGGAAATAATGCTTTTTCTTTATTTGGTATTCTAAAAAACGATAACTTTAAAGATAGGATACAGGTTGTTGGCAAAAAGATGTTCCTTTGTGCTTATGTTTTGGTCAGTTTCACCCTCCGCGATGTTCCCAAGTGGTTGTAAACATTTGCAATTTACGAAGTTGAACATCGCTACGTCAGTCCGTACAGGGTGTAGCTAACCACTCCGGCCATATATCCGCGGAATTCCATGCGTTTGACGTACCGCGTGTAAAAATACTGAGTGCTTTGGGCGATAAACTTGAATTATAATCTACAAATGTACCGTGTTAAGGTCAAAGTGTAATACAAATGCAATAGGAATGTTTTTGGCAGGCAACAAATCAACGACAAAAGAATAATTCTAATGGGAAATGGCGTAAAGAATAAAAGCAACCTCTAAGCGTTAACTGGCATAACACAAATTTGGCGATATAGCTAATAATAAAAACATACAAAGTAGTGCTAGTTATATTTTAAAAAATCTTTTTAGTTAAGCAATATAAAAATACTTGTAATTTCAAAGTTCAAATCATCCGAACCCGAAATGTCCAATATTGTGGTTTAAAGCAACGGTAACAGTCAAAATTTCTCAAATGATCAGTCAAGCCCAACCTTGCTTTTAAAACATGTATATATATATATATATATATATTAC